>NW_024882958.1:37500-155228 GCF_019059575.1 Amphibalanus amphitrite | reverse complement strand
GCGCCGCTTGCTAAACGAGAAGTACTTAACCCGCGCCCCACTGGGGGGGGGCTATTTATAGCCCCCCCTCCCGTTTTTCTGCAATAACTTCCAAACCGCTTGACGGATCGACGCCAAACGTACAGTACCTTTGGCTGCATCAATTTGACACCTTGTGTCAAAATTTGAACTTCGTAGCTACCATAGGTCGGCCGGAAATGACGTCAGAGTGACGTCATGTTCGGCCGATTTCGACGCAAAACATTGAACCACGGCAATCGCTCCCAAGAGCTCAGTTTTTAAGCTAGATCCAATTTCTTTGCATGAAAGGACTCAGAATTGACCGCGCTATCAAACTGCTATCTCGAATTTTCAAAATTTTGAAAATTTCGAAAATTTGATATAATAATATTCAAAATATGTATTTTTATATTTTTTTCAAAAGTTTTTGACTTTTCGAAAAAACCGGAATATATGTGACAGAACGCTTGATTATGACTAACTCTAGCAAGTTTTAGCTAAATATCTTCAAAAATGGCCAAGTTATACGCATTATTGCAAAACATTCATAATTATTAATTTTTCAAATCAATTTTTCAGTACGTATTTGACATCGTACACCAATATAAATGGCACCATCGTGTTCCTGAGCTCAAACTGCATCCAATAGACACCTTTTTTGTTGAAAACTTCAAAATTTGACCTTTTTTGACCTGAGTGACCTGACCTAAGCTAAATTCGACTCAAAATGACCTCGAATGACACAGACGACATCAAATTCGAAATCTATGGCCTAAATGGACCATAAAACATGTGTCACGAGACCGACGCATGATAAAATATTTTCGTGACCTGTGATGACCTGACCTTGACCTGAAAATCAAAGTAAAAGCTTGGTACCCTCAGGGTATCTAGAGCATCTGTTTAAGAGTGTGTGTACCAAAAATGAGCCTGATCTGACTTGTAAGACGGCGGCCAGAGCCCAAAATGTGAACAAGCCAAAATGCTAATAATTTTTAGTTTGACCTGACCTGTGACGTCATCGGTGACCTCGAGGTCCATGAAATTAGGTTTCGCTCGACAGTTTTTCCGGGGCTATCAGACGCCGTTTGAATTTTGACGATCGGCCCAGTAGTTTCGGAGTTAGGAGGGGGGGGGGGGGCTATGAATAGCCCCCCCCCCCCAGTAGGGCGTGTTATACACAGACCCCAGTGGGGCGCGGGTTAACGTATTTAGCAACAATAATAATGATGAAACACAATGGAACAAGAAGAACGGAATAAAAATATTTATGTTGCAAAACATGTCAAAGTGATCGTCGATCGACCGGACCGCCCAAGCCCGGTAACGCTCCATGACCCCGGCGGCACTGCAAGGCTGCCCCGCACCGCGCCCACTCGTCTGACCACGGTAGTGGTGAGGATTGGGACTTGGGATGTTGTATTTTATAAGCGATGGGTAAGGATGATGAAGGATTGGACAGCGGTGGCAACCACACGGCCCTCCTCACGACTCAGGTCTGTACCGTGGATAAGGATGTCGAGTTGTTTGGAGGAAGGGAGAGTGGAAAAGTCAGTGCGGATGACGGGCGACACGGTGTTGTAAAGAATGTTTCGCTGAGTATGATAAAGTGGACAGGGAAGTAGGAAATGTTTTGTGTTTTCAGAATTATAGCCGCAAGTGCAAGAGGGTGAATTAGCTTGTTGTATGGAGAAAAGATGAGCATTAAGTTTTGAAGTATTCAGTCGTAGTTTTGTGTGTAAAATGTTGCCTGTTTTTGTGCCTAGGAAATAATACAGAGGTGGACGGGGTTGTGTAATCAGTTCTTTTAGGTGTTTTTTAAAGGTAAAGTAGTTATTGTTTGTGCGTAGATGTTCGGGCAATGTGTTCCAGAGGCTTGTAGAGGATGGGACGAAGGATCGGTGATAGGATGTGGTTCTGGCCAATGGTATTGTTTGAGCTGAAATATTTCGTAAAGTTCGTGTTGTGTTTTGCTGTCTTGTGTTAGGAATAATGGTCTTAATAAATTCGGGAACTATAGGATTGAATATTAATTTGTGATAAAACTGAAGTTTGTGGATTTTCCGTCTGTCGGTCAAAGAAGTCCATCCTAGTTCTCGTCGCAGTCCGTTAGTCGATGTCCGAAGTCCAGTCCCAGTGATCAGTCGTGCTGCTCTGTTTTGTGCTTTTTCTAGTCGCATGCCGTCAGTCGTTGTGATGTGTCCGTCGTAAGTGATGTCACAATAGTCGAGGAAAGGTTGAACGTAAGTAATATAGAGAGATAGAAGCATTCCTTTAGGTATGTGTTTTGCTATTGGGTATAAAGGGCCCATAGAACGATTAAATTTTAGAAGGACGTCATTGATGTGTGTGTGAAAGCGTAGATCTGTGGATAGTGTGAGGCCGAGATGTTTATGGTCATTTACTATTGGAATGGGGTTACCGCCGAAAGTAAGGGTTGGTCGATTAGTTTGTTGTCGATGTGAGAAAGTTTGTTGTGTGGTTTTCGTTGCATTGAATGTTATAGCCCATGTTTGTCCGTAGTTGTGTATGATGTCTAGGTCTTTCTGTAGTGTCGTTTGTGCGTCGTGAAAGTTGTCAGTTGGAGAGTAAGACGAGTATAAAGAGCAGTCATCGGCATAAAAAAGCATTTTGTTTGTGGTTTTGTCACACAGTCCGTTTAAATATAAAATCGCCAGAAGTGGCCCTAAAACCGATCCTTGCGGTACCCCTGCGTCAAGTGTCAGTGTCTGTGATGTAATATTATTAATGTCAACTGTCTGCTGTCGGTCCGTCAGATAAGATTCAAGCCACGTCAGTAAGTTGTCCGTTATTCCAAACTCCTTTTTACACTGTAGCATGATGGACACAATAAGGAATGTGAGTAGCGTATGAGTCAGGCGCGCGGCGAGACTGAGCTGCGGGACGTGACCCGGTGACCCAGTGTGAGTCATCCGCCGCCGCCGCCGGACGTCGGGGCGGCCGGGTTACGCCCCCTGATCAGTTGCACTGGGGATGACGTATGACAATGTGATTGGCTAATGATGATGCGCGATGACGTGTGCGTGAGAGCTATGGTCTGGTTGGGAGTGTGATTGCTGGGCAGTTGGCTGAGAGGCTCGGAGGAGAGCGGAATATAGTTTTCTTGGTTACGTGGAAGCAGGAGTTCTAAATCGCTTCAAGCTATTTCGGCCATTCTCAGAACAATCAGTGCTTGTGACAATGTCTGACGTGGAAGAGGAGAGTGGTGCCGCGGTGGTCGATACCAATGCGGCGGAACCCGAACTTCCTGCACCTGCTTTCGATCTGCGGGCAATACCAGAGTTCAACGGTACCGGTGACGTCGTCAAATGGCTGGAGCAGGCGAAACAGCTGTGCGCCCTGAGACGCGTTTCCCTGGCCGCTGTTTTGCCGACGCGCCTGCGGGACCGGGCGTACGAAGTTTGGGCCAGCCTCTCCGAGACCGAGCAACGAGACGCTGAGATCGTCCGTGACAAGCTGCACAGCGCCTTTGCCATGGGACCGGACGCCGCAATGTCAGAGCTATATCGTCGACGTCTGGAGCCGGGTGAGTCTGTTGATGCTTACCTGGGCTCCATCAAACGTCTGATGTCTCTAATCGGCTATGTGTCCAGCACGGTCATGACGGCTCATTTCCTACAAGGCCTGCCAGCGGAAGTGCGGCTGACGGTACGAAACAGCGTTGGAGATGGCACGCTCACCCTGGAGCGAGCGGTCGCCATCGCCCGGTCGACGTTGGCGATAACTGCCAGGGAGAGAGCGGCTGCACCGGTGGCTGCCGTCCAACTGCCGCCACCATCGGTACAGCAACAGCGGGCGACCAGAGGAACTGCTCGCCGGCCACCGTTGCGGTGCTGGACCTGTGGCCAGATGGGCCACATCGCCCGGCTCTGCCCAAACGGACGTGGCGACGGCGCTACATCAGCGCCACGGGCTCCGCCGTCGCCAGCCGCCGCAACAGCCCGGGAACGCCCATCATCGCCATCACCGTGAATGGGCACAGGTGCCGAGCACTGGTCGACACGGGATGTAGTGAGACAGTGGTGTGGAAGGGTGTGGTGTCCCAATGGGAGCAGAGTGACACCAGTTTGGTGGCTGTCAACGACAGCCCAGTTCGGTGTTGTGGGCAGGCTGCGGTGAGCCTGGGTGTGCGCGGAACGACAGTGAATGTGCGGGCGGTCGTCGTACCGGCCCGGTTGTTAGGCGTGGACGTGTTGCTAGGTATGACAGGCATCGACGCTCTGCGTGGCGTAAGTGTGAGTGGGGGGTCTGTTCGCTTCGGGAGCGAAGACCCGGCTGCTACGGAGCAGCGTGAGGCCCCGCCGGAGCGGGAGGTGTGCCGAGCGGTCGGCACGGCTGCAGGCGTGCAGCGTGAGGCCCCGCCGGAGCGGGAGGTGTGCCGAGCGGTCGGCACGGCTGTGGGCGTGCAGCGTGAGGCTCCGCCGGAGCGGGAGGTGTGCCGAGCGGTCGGCACGGCTGCGGGCGTGCAGCGTGAGGCCCCGCCGGAGCGGGAGGCGTGCCGAGCGGTCGGCACGGCTGCGGGCGTGCAGCGTGAGGCGCCACCGGAGCGGGAGGCGTGCCGAGCGGTCGACATGGGGCCAGAGTTGAGGATCAACGAGACCGACTTCACGGCAGTGTTCGATGCCGGGGTGTGGACGGTTCGCTGGAAGTGGGCGGGCGGTGTGGACCCGCCACCGCTTCGCAACTCCACGGCTCAGTACGGCATACCGAGGGGTGCGCGAGAGAAATTCGATGCCGAGCTGTCATTGTGGATAAGTGAGGGCTGGCTACGTGAATATGACGAGACGGTGTGCGGTCCGGCACAGGGACTGCTCCCGTTAATGGCGGTAACTCAGGCGGCAAAGAACAAGGTGCGGCCGGTGCTTGATTATCGAGAGCTTAATCAACACCTGACGCCTCACACGGCTGACGCGGACGTCTGCGTGGAGGAGCTTCGACGATGGCGACGCCACGGCCGCCGGGTCGCGGTCCTCGACCTGAAGAAAGCTTTTCTTCAGCTCCGTGTGGACCCGGCCCTGTGGCCGTACCAGACGGTCATCGTGCGGGGGCGACGATACTGCCTCACGAGGGTCGGCTTTGGGCTTTCCATAGCGCCTCTGATCATGAAGTCGGTGGTCAGGGAGGTGCTCGCGCAGAACCCGAGGCTGGCTGAGGCGGTGCGGCCCTACGCCGATGATCTGCTGGTCAACGAAGCAGCCGTTTCAGCTGACGAGGTGGCCCAGCATTTTGCCCGTTTCGGACTCGAGTGTAAGCCGCCGGAGCGAGTTGCGAGCGGCGCACGCATGCTGGGCCTCCGTGTCGCCGAAAGTGACGGGCCGGCGCTCCAGTGGACCAGGGACGGAGGGTCACCCACGCAGCCTCCACCTGTGCTGACGCGACGAACTGTCTTCGCGTGGGCCGGCCAACTGACATCTCACGTGCCGGTCGCGGGCTGGCTACGGCCGGCCGCTGCGTGGATGAAGCGGACAGCCAACCGTCTCAGCCCGGACTGGGACACTCCGATCGTCAATGAGGAACTGCAACGCCAAGTGGATGAAGTGTCGCGAAGGGTGATAGCCTGTGACCCGGCATGCGGCCAGTGGTGTGTGACAGGGTCAAATGTCACCGTGTGGACTGACGCCAGCTCCATCGCTCGCGGCGTCGTCCTAGCCGACCCTGTCACAGACGCCATCATCGAGGATGCGTCCTGGCTACGGGCCGAAGCTGAGCGGGACGTTCACATCAACATCTCGGAGTTGGACGCCGCTCTCAACGGCGTCAATATGGCCCTGGCATGGGGCTTCCGTCGCCTGACGCTCCGGACGGACTCGGTGACTGTGCACCGCTGGCTGAGCGATGCGCTGTCGGGCAAGGCAAGGCTGCGCACCAAGGGGCAGTCCGAAATGCTTATCCGACGGCGCGTGGCTGTTTTCCGTCAGCTGGTCGCCGAGTACGAACTTGAGGTCACCATCGAACTGGTCGGCTCAGCTGCCAACCGCGCCGATGAGATGACGCGGGTGCCCAACGCCTGGCTACAGGCCGCCGATCGGCCGGCCGCCGACTCGCCCGACAAGTCACCACCGGCTGCTGTCGCAGCCATCACATCGAGTGCCTCGCCGGGCGACATCCGCGCCATACACGAGAACATTGGCCACCAGGGCGTGAGGAGGACGTTGTGGTACGCCCGACGGGAGCTGGGGGTGAGGCGCGTCACGAAGACGGCCGTGCGGGACGTGGTCAGGCGGTGTCAGACGTGCGCGTCGATTGACCCGGCTCCGGAACGCTGGCTTGGTGGGTCACTTGAGACGGAACGTACGTGGGATCGCCTGGCCATGGACGTCACCCACCTGCACGGCCACCCGTACCTGACGTTGGTGGACTGCGGGCCGTCGCGATACGCCATCTGGCGCCGGCTGCGCCGGTCGGGGGCTCTGGAGATCGTCCAGCATCTCGAGGACGTGTTTCTAGAGCGTGGAGCCCCGGCCGAAATACTCACGGACAATGCGACGGAGTTCCGCGGCCGGGCTATGATGGCGCTCGCGGCCCGCTGGGACGTGGCGATGCGATTCCGCGCCGCCTATGAGCCCGGCGGTAACGGCGTTGTAGAACGCCATCACCGGACCATCAAAGTGATGGTGGCCCGGCAGGCCTGCTCCGTCGCTGAGGCAGTCCACCGCTACAACGTGACACCTAAAGATGGCAGCGACCCGGCAACAGCTCCGATCAACGAGGTGTTCCGACACCCTGGCCGCGACGTTGACGTGACGCCCCGCGGACGAACAAATGGACAACAGTGCGACGCCCTGCCGCTGAAAACACCAGGTGTGTACCAGGTGGGGGACAAAGTGTGGGTCCGGCGGCGGGGCGACCGATGTTTTGTGAAATCGGACGAGGGAACTGTGACAGGCGTCGTGTCGGCTCAAACAGTCGAAGTCGACAATGTGCCGCGTCATGTGCGCAATCTCCGCCACCGTTTGACCATGACTGATGCCCCGAGACCGGTGACTGTGCACGCCCCGACGGCGGAGCGGTGCGAGGACAGTGACAATGAATGTGATGGCATGTATATGGCAACACCTCCGACTGATGTAACGGAGACACACACGCGGCCGCCGACCGTCGATCAGACCGCGAGGGTCGATCCACCGACCCAGTCTGAGGTGTCTACGGAATGGAGCGAGCCAATAGACGGCGAATTGTCCGAGGGAGAATCACCCGCGACCGTTACATTGCGACGCAGCGTACGTGAGCGACGGGAACCAGACAGATATGGTATTGTTGTGACGGGGGATGTACTTGATGAGTTGAGTGAATGACATGATGTGTGATGTGGTTCTTTAGAACCAGGGGGTGATGTAGCATGATGGACACAATAAGGAATGTGAGTAGCGTATGAGTCAGGCGCGCGGCGAGACTGAGCTGCGGGACGTGACCCGGTGACCCAGTGTGAGTCATCCGCCGCCGCCGCCGGACGTCGGGGCGGCCGGGTTACGCCCCCTGATCAGTTGCACTGGGGATGACGTATGACAATGTGATTGGCTAATGATGATGCGCGATGACGTGTGCGTGAGAGCTATGGTCTGGTTGGGAGTGTGATTGCTGGGCAGTTGGCTGAGAGGCTCGGAGGAGAGCGGAATATAGTTTTCTTGGTTACGTGGAAGCAGGAGTTCTAAATCGCTTCATACACTTAATAAGAAGACCCTTGTGCCAAATCTTTTCAAAATATCGAGAAATGTCTAAGTATATTGTGGTGAAGTCGCGTCCGTTGTCGAGAGATTTGTACAGTAAGTCTGTCATGTATGTAAGTTGCAGTTGAGTGTTGTGTCCTGGTCGGTATCCACTTTGTCTGTCGGTTAGAAGCGAAAATTCAGTAATGTGTTGATATATATGAGCGAATATAATTTTTTCAAAAACTTTTGATATGCACGGAAGTAAACTGATTGGGCGATAATTATTTAATTCAGACGGAGTTCCCTTTCGCTTAAATATTGGTCGAACTTTAGCATTTTTCCAAGATGTGGGGTATATTCCGGTGGTGAGAGATTTGTTAAAAAGTTGTGTCAAAGGTTCGTAAATCAGTAATGCTGTCATTTTTAAAATTTTCGTAGGCAATCTGTCTGAACCACAAGCTTTATTAGCGTCTAAGCTGTTCAGGGTTCGAAGGACTTCACCAGGGGTGATGTCAATGCTGCTGAGAGTGGGTACTGGTTCAGTGTTTCTTGCTGTGTATGTTTGAAGTTGTGCAATGTGTGCGTTTGTGATGTCAAGTTGTGTTTGTGAGGCAAAGTATGTATTCAGCATGGTGGCTTTGTCAGTGTCAGTTGTCGCTGTTGTGCCATCGTGTTGTATGAGTGTCGGTATGGAATGGTTTTGTTTATGACCTGTTATGTCTCTTAAAATTTTATGATATTTGTGAGGGTCGTGTTTGTTCTGAAGTAGAAGTGATACTTTATTTTTTACATGTTCGTCGTAAAGTTGTCTATTCAAATTTGTCACGAATTTGCGTTGGGTTTTCCATTTTGCCCACGCTTGTTTGTCGGTTTTTCGTTTTCGGGCAGCATTAAATAAACGTTCACGTTTCCTAATTTCCTTCAGAAGTTCTGGTGTCACCCAAGGTTTGTCATTTCTTCGTTTGCTTTGTTTTATCGGTATGCACTCTTTGGCTGCGTCAATTATACGGTTAGTAAAATCAGTCGCTGCGTCATCAGTGTCCTTGTTAAGAATTGTTGTCCAGTCTGTTTGTTGTAAAATGTGTGTTAATTTATCGGCGTCTGTATTTGCATAGTCCCAGTACTCGGTTACATATTTGTCATCATTCCTTTCTCCCTGGATTGATAGCGTCACAAATACAGGAAAGTGGTCAAGTGTTGAAAATGAAGAGAGAAGTCCGCTATCAATGATAAATTTAGTATTGGATGTAAAAAAGAGGTCTCGTAGGTTGTATGTGTCATTTTCAATACGCGTAGGTTGGTCGATGAGTTGCGTTAGTCCAATGGTGTCAGTTGCGTCTCTTAATTTTCGGTCGAAAGCTGTCAGTCCACTATGTTGATAGGTATCTGGAGGGAGGAAGAGGTTGCCAACATTTAAGTCGCCTGTCAATAATACATTTGGGGAGTAGAGATGTGCACGAGTCACACTGTCGGTTAGTCTGTCTATAAACTCTTCTTGTCGATGTGCTGGAATATTGGGTGGGAGATAGATTGAGCACAGTAAAAATGTAGAGTCTTTTGTTTTTATTTTTATCCAAATCCATTCTTCACCAGGCAATTCGAGTGAGGAAATTCTGGAAAATGTAAGTGAGCTGTGAATGTATACTGCCGTGCCTCCTCCGTGTCTGTCTCTGTGTCTTGTAATGGGTGGATGAAAATTGTCAATAGTATAAAGGTTCGGGTTAATTGAGTCGTCCAATTTAGTTTCAGTGAGTGCGAGAATTGTGATTTTATTAACGTCGACAAAATTTGTTAGCTCTTGGACCTTGCCAGTGGCCGTTATACTGTTTATATTTACATGGGCTATCGTAATATTATTCGATAATTTCTTGTTATTTATTGGCCCAGGGATCGATTCAATTCCTCCGATAATCAAAAGAATACGCATGTCTGGAGGATAATTAAACAGTTTCGATGATGCATGATTTGACACAGAATCGGGAGAGAATTGGGTAAGGTTGAAGCGGGTTTTGGGAAGCGTTGGGGGAAAGGAGAGGAGGGGAGAGGCGGCCTGAGCGTGTGCTAGAGGGCGGCGGGGCGTCCACCGCGGTCCGGACGAAAGAGAGGAGGAGCAAACGTGCAGAGATACACTATGCAATTGGGTCAGGGGATCAATGAAGCTGACGGAGAACAAAGTAGTATAACAACGTTTCAGAGAAAGAAAGGAAAAATAGGACCGGGATGAGGGATGTTCCGCAGTCGGACGGTGGCCCGGCGCAGGGACAAAAGTCACAGGTGGGGCGGGCCGAGCGCCCGGGTCGTTGGGCGGGCGGCCAATCGCGAAGCTCGCAAGTAGTTGGAATAGATATATGATAAACTACTATGCAGATACAGCCAAATCATAAATAAATATACGGGGAACAAAAATACAGCGGTCGAGGACTTAAAGGGACCCTCCCACCTTCAAAAAAGTTAATGAATTGGCATAAAAGTGATGTAGCGTGAATCACAAAGAGCGAAAATGAACATCTACCAAATTTTACCGGAAAATATTCACCCGTTTTCGAGATATAAGACTTTTATTTTTGTTTACTTTTTGGGAACTCCGCTGTTTCTATGACGTCACATAAAGGTTTTCTTTACGTCGGCATTTGGAAGCAATAATTTGGTATCAAAGTGCGACAAATATTGCGCGAATGATGCGTTTATCTTATCAAGGTCAATATATGATGGCCAATGAAGGATTCCAGGACAATTCTTCTTATGGCATTTCTTCGTATCGCAATTCTTCGTCTGCAAATCTTCGTCAGGGCATTTATTCGTATCGCATTACTTTGTCTCGCATCAGGGTATATGAAAATCGGCTCGCATTTCTTCTTCAATGCAAATATATGCAAGAGTAAGCATTGAGGGACAAATAAATGCACCGACGAAGATTTGTAGACGAAGAAATGCGGACGAAAAATTGTGCTACGAAGAAATGTCATGCGAGGATTTGTTCGGGTACCATGACATTTATGTGATTTCAAAGTCAAGGTTCACAGCTGATTTGCTAAATCAAGCCAAGAATCCAAACTATCAAAAAACTATAAATATTTGTTTGTCTGTCACAGAGGTCTCAAGCAATATAAGGTTTACATATGTTGAATCAAAAATCTACTGCCACAACTCACATCTCCTGCCTTAGTTTATCATTGTTGTTTTAACTTGCTTTCAAGAGAAACGGAAGCCAGTATCTGATATCACTTCAGATGATTGTTTCAAGATCTGAGTTCAAATGGAAATAAAAGCAAGATCAAGATGAAACAGGGATTATTGCTGTTCAAGTAGTTTGGCCATGATACAACAAGCACATAAATCATTAGCCAAATCAAATACTGGTTGGTTTGTCAAGATGTTTGTTGTCTGTCGTCTGTCGAGCTGCTATGAACACTGAACGCTCTCACTCTTTAAGTTGAATGGTAGTGAGCTGTAATTAGACAAAGCAGCTATTCAGTGCTCACATCAAGCCAGGCTAGGAAATGGCATCAACTGTGGTGGGAGGAAGCAGGTTCGGCAGCCCTATATGTTGTAAACTTCTGTTGTGTCTTGTGTTTGATCAACTGATGTTTTCTGCTGTTTTGTGCAGTGATAGTAGCAGGTAACTGCATGCTTGTCAAATTATGTGAATAAACGAATTCATAACATTGCATTTTTCTCTCCGTGCAAGGAACAAGTAAGATGTTGTAGAAAATGTAATAGAGGGCTGCATTGCTGATTTTGCACTTTATCAGAGCTTTATTTAGAATTGCTTTCCTGAAAGCTACACACAGGCCACAGTACTGAAATTCACAATGTCATAGCTTTTGGCAGAAAAAAAGAAAAGACTTACCTAGGTAAAATTGGCTGAAAGTATGGCAGAGCAGGTCTTGATGCGTATGCCCATCCGTGTGCTTGCCGAAGCCGAACTGACTGCAACACATTAACTCTGACCCACCATGGTGGCTGGCATATCCTGAACTTTCACCACTCTAAACAAGACAACTTTCAGCCCTCAGCATTGTATTAAAACACTTTACATGACACTCAAAATTTGTTTCAGTGCCATCCACGGACAACATCAGTCGCCATTCACCAGGCCAGTAAAAACAGAATAGATAATAGCTTCACACCCATGTAGTCAGAGTTACTAGGTCTGCACCTCAAAACAAAATCCAGGTGACATTCACCACGCCAGTAAAAAACAGGTACTTAGGTAACGTAACAGCTTCAAATCTGGTAACATGTTGGTCGGACTTTACACTACCATATTTACATGGAATAATATGATACCAAACAATAGTGCAACCATTCTGGATAACAAAAGTGTATGATAAAATTAATTTAGAAAACTTTGGCAGCATGATTTACGAGCACAGGCAGGTGTTACCTACCAGCCTTCTCAATGCTCGTAAAACCAACATTGTGGTTTTGATTTTACCTTACATGATAACACACTTGGCTGCAATGGCACATTTAATTTAATACTGTGAAAAGACCAGTTATAACCACTTCACAAGCACAATTGCACCTCATGCCGACATCCTTTACCAAAGACAGTCAGCAGCGTCTTTCGTCAAAACTGGATGATCAATCCCCTTTCAACTGTTAACATCAAAAATATTTCTTCATGGTGTGATCTCCATATGGAAACCTTGCAGGAAAAGAATTAATGTCAATTGTTAGCTCTTCAAAATTTCTTTGGACTTTAACTTGGAGTACCATATCAATATCCAGTTTGCTTTGATATTTTGTTTTTTATTCCATGTTGAAGTTGAACACCAAGCTCCAGATATAGCAGGCAGCTTGATCATCTTCGGCCTTGGTATAATATCAGTCCAAGTTCCAGTGGTGGGTATCTTCTAATATTCAAATTAAAATGAAAAGCAATAGGCTTTCTCAGCGCCGACGACGGATTTCACGTTGATAACAAAGGGAGCTCAAGGTCAGCAAAACTCGGGTTCAAGGAATGGCGGGCGTTGAAATGACTGCTGACGTCATCAAGAAACCGCTAATGGTTAAGAGATAGGGACTAAGCTGGTCCCACCCTGCAAGTAAAGGGAAGAAATTTCTTGAACACCATAAAGCTGCGGGGGTTGCGACCAGGATAAATGGTGGTTTCTGAGCCTGGCCGCAAACTTGGCTATCTCAACTCAAAACTAATGTTAAGGTGGGATGGTCCCTTTAACGCACTCGTTATCAATCACGGACATCAAAATCATCAAACGGACACACTCGTTATCAATCAATGACTAAACCAATCAATGACTAAACCAATCCATCGACCTGTCATCGAAACCAGACACCTCGACACAAAATAAAAGGGAAAAACACACTCTTCAACCTACCATCTGAGTTAACTGAAATTAACTGGGTCAAACTGACCGAAAAACAGACACGAAGCGAGTTACTTGCCGCAGCACTCGGAATAACTTACTAACTACATATCATCCGGGTAAGTATATAGAAGCGCCCTGAGCGGGCGACCTGCCGCTCAGTGAAAGCAGTGGACATCAACAGTCAAGTCCAAGTACCGTGGCACTACACAACATTCATTGTTTACTTTTTCTTTACTTTGTCCGCTCGGGTTTTGCGGGTTTTACCGACCCGCTTCCCGTGCTTACCTCCAGCGGCGGCAGTCTCACCGTCGTCCGTTACCGGCTGGGACGGCTCAGCGGCATCGCTCAGCGAAGTCGACGGCGTCCCCATGGACTCCGGAGCAGGCGAAGCAGGTGACGCCTCCAGCTCGGGCGACTCGGTCGACGTCTCCTCACTCGATTCGACCGCGTCAGTCGCGGCTCCTGGCTCACCTACCGTCGCCGGTGCAGCCTCAGCAGACACCTCAGACACTGATGGTTGCGAGACGTAGCGAGACGTATAGTACCGACGCGAGTTTCTTTTCTTCTACTCAGGCTAATGGTTGAGGTTTTGCCACCATTTGCAAAAGTCTCTGTGGTGATTTCTAGTGTACCTACCGATGAATCTGTATAGGTCTCGGCTTTGGTGTCAGACTCCGATGTCTGTGTTATGCTCTGTCCTGTCTCGGATTCCTGGATATCGCAGTGGGCGCTAATGTATCTGGTAGTTCTCCGCTTCCTGCGCCTCACTTCCCAGTACCGTACAGCATACAGGCCGTCACCAGTGGTGTTTCTGTCACCGTCGCTGCTTTCAAACGCTGAGAGCGTCTGGAAAACCCGGTGTCACGCCCAGCTGACCACTGCCGTCAAACAGAGGAGTGGAACGGCCCGGGTGGAAGACATAGGGAAGGCCGGGGTCGGATGGCGGGCTGGCATTGACTGATGGGTTAGTGGTGACATGCGTGTAATGTCGAAGCGATGAATCCCCAGTATTCGGGGCTGAGGGAGATTTCCAGGTCTGCTGGTAGACAGGGATGGACTGAGTACTGGGAATTGTTTTATGTTACATTTATACCGTGTTGATGAAACGAATGCTTTAGAGGAAGGCGGGGAAGGTTTTCGTGTTTTCCAGTAGGCTGAGGTGGGTGGAGGGAATCTGTATTAGGGTGTAACTGTATATGTCGGTGTGAAAAGTGAGCCAATCAAAGGATGATAATGTCCAGAACTTGATCAGGCCATCTTCGTTTGATCGGATTTATTTCGTTTATACGTTGCTTCATATTTCGCCATTGGACTACAATATCGATAAAGGCTACAAAAGTAAACAAAATAAACTTGCGTTCCAGACTTGAATGCTGGACTCTGACCAAAGCTATGCGTAAAAACCTGAAGAAGGAATAAGTTGTCCATGGTTATGTGTCCTATGGTTGGATCGTTTGTGGTTCACTCGCATTTTTATTCTCTATTATAATATGAAGTGATATCTTTTGGATTGTGACAATTCGAATGGTAGTTTTGGCTATCGTAACCTCTCTTTGTATTTTGAGCTGACTGAATTTTGATTCATGATCGACTGTCGTCCTGAAAGAAGGCTAAAAGGACCTGTTTTCCGTGTGTGAGTGGTATTGGGTATTAGAGGGGGATTAGAGGGGGACATTTGAGGACAATGGCTGTAAGCAGGATGTCAGTCAGCAGCCTGTAGGATGTGTATGTGTGTGAGGACTGTGGGGGGTGGGGGGGGGAGGTCACTAGTTAACTAAGTTCAATGAGTTGGAACGCTAGGAAATCGACTGTTTATGAAAGGTGGCATTTTGATCGTACACCATCGTGTGGACGAGGGGTACCGTGGGAAGACATTGGCTCATTGAAACGCATCACTTGTTTGCCCATTGAAAGAAAAAAATCGACTCAGCTATCAAAGAACGGTCGCTGTATGAATGCGTTTATGCACTGCTGGGAGGGGACGGGGAGTTGGAGACAATGTGAAACTGGAACACACCACGAGTAAAGAAGACACTCACAGTTACCAGTCTCCGTGGCCCGGGCGGATACCGGGAACCATGACTGGCGTGTGCGCGCCTCCGTCCAACGGCTCTTCACCGGCCGTTCTCCGAACGCGCTCCTGTCTGTGTGTGTGTCTGTCTGTGTCGCACCGTCCCACTTTCCAGGCTGTGCTACGCGGTATGCCGTACGCAGCACAGTTCGTGGTAAACGTGCTGCTTTAGGCCAACGTCCCCGTGTGCTATTTAAACCTTAATTGATTTTGAATAATAGGGGATACTAGGGTGACCCGCGTGCTCCGCAACGCGAAAAGGGGTATTTTCGATTGACGGATGTTTGGTTGTTCTTGTGTCGGTTTGGTTATCTATCCATTTCGGTCGATTGCTTTTTGATGGCTAAATGATTTGGTTTGGAAAGAATATCCATCGCATCGAGGTGCCCGTGTCTGATAAGCATGCTTTTTACTTCAAAATCTGTCAAATGTGCTTTATAATTGAGGTGCGTAGTTTTAAGACAAATGAAAGGCGTAGATAATTTTCGCTAAAAATCGTTTTGCAGAGGTTTAAAACATTTATATTTTTAAGAATACTGTTGCTTGTCATGCAAACGTGATGATTGGATCTTGGAGAGAATTGAATGCTCTTTCTAATGATAGCATTTTCAATTGTCAAGCGTATCAGGTTAAGCAACAAATCCCGTGTACCTTTTTAGTGGCACATTATGGACAAATACCATTTTAATTCAGCGATTTTTCCACATTGTTTTTGATCAATTAGCTGTCCACAATTTTTCCATGAGAGGCGGTACATTTCTCTTGGCAATTGACGTTGTTTCAACTCTCTCAGTCTGATGGTCACGGGAAAATAAAATAAAATCCAAAATGCGTTTAAAATGGCACTTTTTGAAATGAAATTGCCCTCACACTTGCACGTGGCGCGTGCCACCCTTGCACCGCACACTATTCGATTGCCCGTTCGATTCTCTACACGATGCTGTTTTCCCCGTGCCGATCGGGCGCACGGCTACCGAGATATTGCACGGGGAACGGACCCGTGTCGGGCAAATTTAGCCATTTTCGCCCGTTTTTGCCAGCCAATTTATACATGTAAAGTCTATGACGCGAATTTGCACTTTTTGGGCACGCGCCTCGCGCTCGCTATCGATCCGATCGAGCCGAGACCGCTCAAAGGCACGTTGTCCATCCTTGTTCTATAACTTGCGCAAATTTCAGCGCGGTAGGTGCAACGGTGTGACCTGTAACCCGCGCTACGTAGCACCATGTCGCGACCTTCGTAATAGACAGAAACTACGCCCTCCTCAAATAGTAATATAGACAAGCGGCTGCGCCACTTGCTTTGCTGCGTGGTAGGAAAAATTGCGGCACCAGCCAATGTGCTTTCGAATGGTGTTTGATTCATGTCGATGTGTCGTCTAGAAGCATAGATATGGACGGAAATGTGAAAAGAATTTAAAAAGAACTGTTCTGAGGGCGTTGTTGGATGAAATTTGGGTGATACGGGGTCAATACGGGTCAAAGGGGTCAGCCTCGGTCACTTTGGGTCAGGCCAGGTCACATAGGTCACCTCTCGTCCGCTGGGATCAGCCCGGGCCACTGTTCTGCTTTTGTCTCCACCACTACCCCTTCCCCTACCACTACCCCTACCACTACCCCTACCCTACCACTACCCCTACCCCTACCCCTACCACTACCCCTACCACTACCCCTACCCCTACCCCTACCCCTACCCCTACCACTACATCTACCCCTACCACTACTACTACCCATACTCCTACCCCTACCACTACCCCTACCCCTACTACTACTCCTACCACTACCCCTACCCCTACTAACACCGCTGGGTCATGTCAGGTCACAGAATAATTCGTGCCATTCCATTGCCCTTACTCGATTTTGTCGGAAATGGCGCTTTGTGGCAAATGTGGCGCATTGCGGCAAATGCGGCGCATCTGTACCTGTTGTTTGAGCATGCATCTTGGCACCAAATTGCACCCATATCGGACCATATTTGACAAAACTGTGCGATTTGCGGCAAAAATGACGCCTTGTGACCAATGTGACGGATTGCGGCAAACGCGGTGCATTTGTATACTCGTATCACAAATTGTTCCCATTGAACGAAAATCAACACATTTTTCGCCACTTTTTATTCAAATTAAAACTTGCCCATCCGCCAATGCGAGGCACTCGCCGCCGATCGGCATGCATTTAGTCCACAAAGTTTGTCGACCCCGGCTCTCAATGAAGATCTACGAACCGATCAAAATTTCATTGGCGTTCTTCCAGCGCGCCCCACGCGCGAACCGTGCACCCCAGCGAGCCGAAACCTAGAAAAGGCACTGACCCGTTCTGTCACCTATAAGGTGTGCAAATTTCAACCCCCTACGATATACCGTCTGCCCTGTAGGCCGGCTAAATTGAACCCACTACACGGCGTGGCGGACAGACAAACAAACAGACAGATGGATCCTGTTCAAATAGTAAGTTAGACAAGCGGCTGCGCCACTTGCTTTGCTGCGTGGTAGAAAAAATTGCGGCACCAGCCAATTTGCTTTCGAATGGTGTTTGATTCATGTCGATGTGTCGTCTAGAAGCATAGATATGGACGGAAATGTGAAGAGACTTTAAAAAAAGAACTGTTCTGAGGGCGTTGTTGGATGAAATTTGGGTGATACGGGGTCAAGACGGGTCAAAGGGGTCAGCCCCGGTCGCTTTGGGTCAAGCCAGGTCACATGGTCACCTCTCGTCCGCTGGGATCAGCCCGGGCCACTGTTCTGCTTTTGCCTCCACCACTACCCTACCACTACCCCTACCCCTACCACTACCCCTACCACTACCCCTACCACTACCCCTACCCCTACCACTACCCCTACCACTACCCCTACCCCTACCACTACATCTACCCCTACCCCTACCACTACTACTACCCATACTCCTACCCCTACCACTACCCCTACCACTACCCCTACCACTACCCCTACTACTACCCCTACCACTACCCCTACCCCTACTACTACTCCTACCACTACCCCTACCCCTACCACTACACTACCCCTACCCCTACCCCTACCCCTACCCCTACCCCTACCCCTACCCCTACCAACACCGCTGGGTCATGTCAGGTCACAGAATAATTCGTGCCATTCCATTGCTTTTACTCGATTTTGTCGGAAATGGCGCTTTGTGGCAAATGTGGCGCATTGCGGCAAATGCGGCGCATCTGTACCTGTTGTTTGAGCATGCACCCTTGCACCAAATTGTACCCTTATCGGGTCATATTTGACAAAACTATGCGATTTGCGGCAAAAATGGCGCCTTGTCATCAAAGTGGCGCATTGCGGCAAACACGGTGCATTTGTATACTCGTATCACAAACTGTTTCCATTGAACGAAAATCAACACATTTTTTCGCCACTTTTCATTCAAATTAATAACTTGCCGATCCGCCAATGCGAGGCACTCGCCGCCGATCGGCATGCATTTAGTCCACAAAGTTTGTCGACCCCGGCTCTCAATGAAGATCTACGAACCGATCAAAATTTCATTGGCGTTCTTCCAGCGCGCCCCACGCGCGAACCGTGCACCCCAGCGAGTCGGAACCTAGAAAAGGCGCTGACCCGCTCTGTCACCTATAAGGTGTGCAAATTTCAACCCCCTACGATATACCGTCTGCCCTGTAGGCCGGCTAAATTGAACCCACTACACGGCGTGGCGGACAAACAGACAGACAGACAGATGGATCCTGTTCAAATAGTAAGATAGATGTGATAGCGGAAAAGTACCGGTTGTTGATCTAATATTCTTTTCTTTGTAATGAATTGCCAGGTTCTAACTTGCTCTTAGATTTATTTTACAAAGGTTCGTACTTCGTGGACCCCATAGGTGGAAAGGCTTCCTATGTTTTATAGCATAACTTTGATATGTCTGTTTAGCTACCCAAAACCCGAAAAACATGTCGCTTCCATGTCACAGTAATAAATACGCTCGATATAGCTCGTGTTGCGGATGTTCTATCTCAACATTTGTTCAAAATGCTCACTAGTTATGTAACGCAGTACGATTTATGTAACACAGTATTTGTATGAACCTCTATGTAAAACTTTCTTTCTGATGTGTTTTCCATTGATGACTGACATATAAGGAGTTGCCTTTTGACATGACTACGTATGATAATTGCTTTCTTGTCTTGGGCCCTTTCATTCGGCAACCGGAATGTTTTCCGTCCGGTACTTCAATATAGTGTCAGTATGGCCTTTTTATAGTAAATGGTCGTTAAAAAAAAAAAAAAAACACCTCATGATGTGTCCGTACTGGTGATCTGTTCTTTTTCATATCATTGTCTCGATGTCGACTCGATAATATATATAGTCGGCGTGTACAGTCGTAACTTCTCGTACCGTGCTCAGTGCGATACGGGTCAGGTCAGCACAGCCCACCCTGCTCCCTCTGACAGCAGTTGACCGTTGTGTTGCAGTTGATTCCAACGACGTTCTGTACGGCGGCGATCCGCAACTGCTGGCCGAAATCAACTCACTGGCCGATGACGTCATCAAAACTGTGACGTCACATCTTGTCAGCCAATCGCCACTGAGCCGGGCTCAGGTCAGTGTATAGTTCTGTCGGTGAATGAAAACGCGCTGATGTCGTTTCTTCTGCATCATTCATTATTTGATAGCCATCATTATTTAACAGTACCTTTTGGAAGGTAGTCTTGCATGATTCCGTGTGATATGCTTATACACTCGGTGACATACCAGGCAACAGCTAGTCATGACATGCTATTTCATTGTTTGCTATGGAGAAGGAAATAACTTCACACTCCAACTTTTAAGACGATTCGTTGAAAATTAGAGCGTATTGCATCCCAACTCGAGCGTTCATCTTTTTTCATATCTTCAGATGATAGCTCTATCAATGCTTAACCTGTCAGGTGTTCTCATTTATTTCGCTGCACCCCCTCTCTCTCTCCCTCTTTCTCCCTCTCTCTCCCCTCCGACATTCCCCCACTAATCACGTGGACGGACATTCCCCCGACTAATTATCCGTACAGCAGTGATCGGCCGGCTCCGGGAACCATTTGTAGCGACCCCGCAGTGCCCGCGGCACTCGGTACTAAAGCAAGGGATGTAACGACTGGGTCGGTGGGAGGGGTTTGTCAGGGCGATGGTAGGGGATTTTGGTGGGGGTTTGTAGGGGAATATATGGGCGGTAGTAGGAGAATGTCAGGACGGTCGTAGGGGTTTGTCAGGATGATGGTAGGGGGTTTTGGTGGGGGTTTGTAGGGGATTTTAGTGTGGTTTGTAGGGGGCAGTGGTGTAGTGTGTACGGAAATATTAGGACGCTTATAGTTATGAGAATGCTAGGACAGGAAAAAGGCAATGTGTGGGCAAGAGATAGCCACATGGGGCATGGTGATAGAGATTGTTGACACGATAGAATGCTGAGCAATAGTTAGCAGGGCACTCAGCCGGTAGAGCATGATGTTGATCGGGCGTTCCGGAGGGTGGTGGTGTAGCGATGGGCTTAGTTACTAGTAGGACGATATCAGGAGATTTGGGCAAGGCAGTTGATGGCGATGGAAATGCTTGCCGATGTTATGGTGCAATGTCTAGTCGATGCTTCGGGCATATTAAAGCGATGCTTTGGCGACGCTTGGATGATGAACAATGATGTTAGAGCGACGTGGTTTGACGATAGTTTAGTGGGCGATGTTAGCGTAATATTTAGGTGCTGTCAGATCAGTGCCCAGGCAATTGTAGGCCGATTTTTGGACAGTGAATGCTGGTGCTGTTTAGGGCGATGTTGCCTCCATTGGACGATGAATCGCTCGTCGGTCTCCGGCGCCCCCAGCGCGGTAACGCCGCCCCCGACTGCCCCCACACCCAGCGCCAGTTCCGTGAGAGCGGCCCATCGCGTCGCCGGCGCGGCGTTCTCCGTACATCTACTGCGCGCTGGAAATTGGACGACTGCACACGGCCGAAACACGCCCGGTTCACGCGGCGCGTCAGTGCACGCCGAGTTCCACAGCGAGCGAGTGCGACTGTAAAACGCTAATGGCCCGGCAATGTTTCACTAAATTATCACCGGTCGGCAGGAGGTTCCCGGTACGAGGCGGCACCATTAGTGGCCGGTGCTGAGCGAGACAGGCGTTTGTGTGGGTGCTTACCACTTTTTGCTCGCTGCGTATGACTTACTGGAAACATTATTTATGCTCGGGTTATGGAGGTTTGAATTAATCTTGCAAAACAAAACACGAGCACGATGTGAGAAAGTTAATGAACAGTAACACGCTTTACGTTTATTACTTGTTTACCGTGCACGGCAATTAACCCGCGCCCTGGTGGGGGGGGGGGCTATTTTTTGCCCCCCCTCCAGACTTTTCGATATATCTCCAGAACCACTTCGCCGATCGTCACCAAACTTTCAGTACCCTCCCGGACATCAATTTTACACATTGTGACCAAAATTTTTTCCAAAGGCTATGATAGGTTGGCCGGAAATGACGTCAGAGTGACGTCATGTTCTGCCGTTTTCGACTCAAAAAAGGGTTTCGCGGGAAGAGCTTTCAGGCCTATAGCTTTGCAAATACAGAAAAATGATACAGACATAAAAGCTGTAGAATGAACAGGGCTACAAAACTGCTATCTCGGATTTTAGAAATTTTTGGATTTTGACCCCCAAAAATTAAAAAATAGATTTTTTGAATATAATAGCCAAAAAATCCAAAAAGTTTTTTGAATTTCAAAAAAAACCGGAATACATGTGATAGTCCTTACCGCCTTCTATCTACATACCAAATTTGAGATCGATACCTCTTTTTTTGGCCAAGTTATAGCGAAAAAACTGTTCAAAATTGATGACGTCAAATTTTCAAACTCAATTTTCAGCAATTCTAGACCTCGTAGCGCAAAACAAAGACCACCATTAGACTCCCCGTGACGAGCTGCATCGAATCAATACCCATTTTATGCAAAAATATCAACTTTGAAATTTGACCTTTTTTGACCTGACCTTGACCTGACCTCCACCAGAAAGTGACCTAAACCGTACCTGATGGTCTTATAACCAACACCATTGAGTTGGAAATGAAAAACTGGCCATAAAACATGCATCGCATAACCTTAGTAAAGTTGGGTTCATGTGGTGACCCTTGGTGACCTTTGGTGACCTGACCTGTGACCTGACCTGGTATGACCAGTGACCTCTAACAGCAACATATCTACTAGGCAACTGACGCCCTATCGCTGATTCCCGACAAAATGCGTTTTTCTCGGTGTTATAGCGCATTCCCTAGAAGACCCGTGAACGGTGAAACATTTCATCTTTGACCTGACCTGTGACGTCATCGGTGACCCCGAGGTCAATAAAATTTGGTTTCCCTCGACAAATTTGACAGGCCTTTCGAACGCCGTTTGAATTTTTCGGATCCGTTCAGTAGTTTCGGAGATACGAGGGGGGGCAAAAAATAGCCCCCCCCACCAGGTCGCGTTATAAACAGACCCCACCAGGGCGCGGGTTAAATTATTTCGCATCTATTTGGAACATGTTGACCACCTCATTATGTCTCTCAATCGGATGATGTAAATGATCTAATGAACGTTGTTCCATTTAACGCAACCTCATTTGCAAACTTTATTTGGCCTTTTCACAACAATGATATTTTAATTAGCTCCCTCCTTCCCGGAGCTCGACATTGACCAGTTCTTGGGATCACTTGTTGCCAGTTTTTGTCGTTTGTTTCTGCCTCGGGGTGTGTGGTCGGCCTGCGTGCCGTTCACTGCGGCCGCCGGCTGTTCCGTGGAACCCATTGGCTCTCTCCGGTCCGGGGGCGCCGCAGCCACAGCCGCGCGTGCGCCGCGCTCGTCCACCGGCCGTGTCATTGCCAGGTCACTGACCGCGCGCTGTCATTGGCCGTCGCCGCCGGTGGCGGCCGCTGATTGGCCGCCCGCGGCCGGCCCGGCCGCTGATTGGTCCATTGCCGTCGGGCCCCGTCGGGCGGCGTTCTGTGAAGTCGGGACGCGGCGGGCGCCGTTCTGTGGATTGGTTTCGGTGAACTGCCGTCGCCGGTACCGGCGGTGACTTTGTTCATTTGCCGCCGCCACACTCGAACGCCATTGCAGCAATACAGAAACTCGTAAACACGAACTGCGCTTGCACGCGCGATTCCGCGCGCCGCCCCGTCGGCGGGTTACGCCCATGCGGCGTTTCGTTTGGTGGCGTGTCGTGTCTGAAGGCTGTCATTAACGATTCGCCACCGTTCTGGTGACTGGTGGCGCGCCGCGCCGCATCCGTCCCATCTGCGCCACCCATGGTTCCGGCGCGCTTTGAGTGCCTGCCCGGGCCGCTGCCGGTCGTGGCGTGTCGACTGCGACTCGAATCGGCACCTGGGAGACTCGGAGGGACGATTAGTCGTGGCTGCTATTGCGAAAATGCACTTCTGGGTATGTGTTTTTGAAACGGTCGCAAAGGCTGGCATTAGAGGCTCATTAAAGAACATTAGAAGCCATTAGTGGCGGCAGAGAGTGGCCGCCTCATCGTGTTCTCCGCGGCGTGGACTTTTCGTCGCGGTACCCGCGCTATTTTCACCGTGATGCAATATTCACGAAAGGTTTTCCACGAAACGTGAATTGACTTGGCACACTAAACTGACGGTGTGTCGCGGTGCGTTCTTCAACTGTTTTCATTTCACGCCAACTCCCTAACGTGCTGCGTCTCATTGTCCCCGTCTCTCTCTCTCCTCTCTCTCTCTCTCTCTCTCTCTCTCTCTCTCTCTCTCTCTCTCTCTCTCTCTCTCTCTCTCTCTCTCTCTCTCTCTCTCTCTCTCTCTCTCTCTCTCTCTCTCTCTCTCTCTCTCTCTCTCTCTCTCTCTCCCTCTCTCCCTCTCCCTCTCCCTCTCCCTCTCCCTCTCCCTCTCCCTCTCCCTCTCCCTCTCCCTCTCCCTCTCCCTCTCCCTCTCCCTCTCCCTCTCCCTCTCCCTCTCCCTCTCCCTCTCCCTCTCCCTCTCCCTCTCCCTCTCCCTCTCCCTCTCCCTCTCCCTCTCCCTGTCCCTCTCCCTCTCCCTCTCCCTCCCCCTCCTCCTCCCCCTCTCCCTCCCTCCCCTCATCACTTATCTTCACTCTCTCAACTCTTCTCTTCTCTAGTCGCGTCAACCGACTTTTTCTCTTTAGCCTTTGTCTTTCCACTTATCCTCGATGTAGTCGTGTCTCCTCATGTTCTCCGTCTCTGTATGTCTCTTCATTCGGCATGTGTCTCCTCTGTCAGTTCTATCTGTTCTTTCAGTTATCGTGTCTCTTTTTCGTCTCAATTTTTGTCCATTTACATTGTTATAGTATTGTCACTGTCTGCGAAAAAACAATGTCGAACTCTTCTAATCTCCTTTCCGTCCCTGTGTCTCATTCTCTCTTATTTCATGACTTTTTCGTTGCCTTTCTCTCCACGTGTCTCGTTTGTTGTCGCTCTGTTCGTTTTTCTCTCGTCTCCACGTGTCATCTGTCCATCTCTGCACGTGCCGCTCCCCATCCGCCCCGTGTTCTGACTGGCGCTCCTCCATCACGGGGCGCTGACGGGCCGTACCGCCGCCGACGCTCGTAAGTGACGGCACACCAGTGTCGTATCGACCATTAGCGGCCGTAACGACGGCGTCGTAACGCGGCCGCGCCCGTTACGTCCGTTATGGCGGCGGGACACGCCGGTGGCGCGGCGCCCCTAAATCGCCTGATATCATACTAAATCTGCTACCTGGACACTAATGTGCCATTCGGTCACTGAATATGGCAGTTCTGGTAGTAAATTTGGCTGTAGCCGTCGGTAAATATGCCACTGATAGCGCGAGTTGACCCGTGGCAGAGCAGACGACGATAGTGGTGGGTGGCTGATGGTGATATTGTTAGCATTATCAGTTGGCCCGCCGTCATCAACTTGTTAGACGGCTCGTATTTCAAAAATGCTGCATGTATTGAGAAATATCAGCGAGCTGTGACATGAGTTGTCCCATAAACGTGCGATTTATGTATGTACAGGGTGTCTCAAAAGTTCGTTTACACATTTCCCATGTCAATAAAGCATATAAGAACCGGCAAAAAATCTAAGGTTTTGGTGTCCGTGTGTACACTAGACAAATATGCATGCTTTGACAACTGATTCGGAAGGTTGGAAACCAAACCTTTTTCTGTATCTCCAAAAATATTTGCCCATACCGATTTTCGTCACTCCGTCAGCTGCCGGAGGCTGATAAAAGGTTACCTGCTTTCAAGCTCTTGTAGGGGAATCCCCTGCAGTTTCTGCGTCGGATTTAGGTTTGACGAGCTCCCCGGCAACATCCGCTTCTCCCTCAAAGCCGACATCTTGCATCGACACCATCCGTGAGTATTTTGTAGGTCTTCTCTGGCGCTAACTCCTTCATGAATGACTGGCGCCGACTTCCCAAGCACCATTTTCCTTTTCAAAACAATCCCATTCCTGAACAAATGGGAAGTGCCAGGGGTAAATTTTTTCGCAGCATATCGTAGCAGAATGTGTCGGCCATCTGTTTCTTAGACACATTTTGCAAATTTTGCAAATCCCGAACGCTCGTCATTCCCAATGCCAAGACCTTCGCTGGGTTCCGGAGTGTTTTCCTCAGGAGAGGTTCTGCTTTGTAAACGGCCAAAACCTGTCCATCGTGCGGTTTTGTCCGGATTTTGTGTGTAAAAGAAAGCTATTTGCTCCAGATCTACCTCTTGAAACTTCGTTAGATAAAACTTAACATTAATTGACACTTTTGGAGGGTCATTTGTCCTCGGCATTGACGATTTTCGCATTATTTTCCCTCAAAATTTAGCGTTATTGATATTATAAACAATTTTAAATGATATTTTGTCTTTATCAGGGCCTCCTCTAACATACCCACTGGGTGGGCAAATGCCTACCCAGTCACCACAATTGCCCACCCAGTGGCGTCGATTTGCCCACCCAGAAGCAAATGCAAAAATAAAGGTCCGGTCAGACGTCCGGTAGGAACTACCACTTCGGTTTCCCGGAAAAAAAAACTTGCTAGCAGCCAGTGCCCCAGCCCCCAATCACTGCTGTGCAAGTTATTTTTTTTTACAATGGATGCATCTGAATGCAGGGACGGTAGCAGACTTGGCGTTTGGGGGTGGGGGCAACTTGGCAACTTTGCCAACCCCCGGAGGGGGCGGGGGGCGGTGCTAGCTTACAGGGGCTCATGGCCATAGCGGCCTCAAAGGCCCGTATGGAACCCCAGAGGCCGATGTGGGCTCTCAGAGGCCAGTGCGTGACGCCTAAAGGTGTAAGCCATGGGTCCCCAGCCAGACAACAAAATAGGGCCATCAGAGACCTTATAGGCTGATTGGGGACTAAATAGGGCCTCAATTTGGAGCCATCAGAGGCAAATGTGGGCCTCAGATATCAGTGTGAGGCCCTTATAAGACTGACATTGGTCCTCAGAGACCGGCATCGATCCTTCAGAAGCCAGTACGGGGCCCTCAGAGGCACAAAAGGCTCAGTCTTGGATCTCAGAGGCAGAAAATGGGCCATCAGAAACCGGTGTGGGACCTTTAGAGGTCGGTTTGTGCCCTCAGAGGCCAGTTTAAGGCCCTCAGAGACCAGTACAGGGCCTGAAAATGGCAGTTTGAGGCCATCAGAGGCCGACTTAGGCTCTCAAAGGCTAATGCGGGTCCTTGAGGCAAGGATGGGACCCTCAGGGGTCAGTGTGGCACCCTAAAAGACAGGCTTGGGCTGGTGTTGGACCCCAGAGTCCAGAAAAGGCCAAGTTGAGCCCTCAGAGCCGATGCAGGTCCTTAACCCGCGCCCTGCTGGGGGGGGGGGTGTTTGAACACCCCCCTTGTGGTTTTTCGCGAATATCTCAAAAACGGCGGCGCGGAGCGCCGCCGTTTTTGGTACACCTTATCATACATCAATTCTACACATGTTGTGAAAATTTCAGACCAAGGTCATTCAAGGTCAGGTCACCAAGTCACTTGAAGTGACCTCACCTCATAAAAAGTTTCAATGTCTGTCATAGCTACACCGAGCGACCGATCGCTTTGAAACTTTCAGCGATTGCTAAGAGCAATAGCATGTACAAAATGTATATCTCAGAATTTTGATATCGATGACCTAAGGTCAGGTCAATTTTGCGACCTCCCCATTATAAGTCAATGGGAGAAAAATGAAATGCGTCTCTTTTGGACGAAAGACATTATAAACACTCCCAAACACCGAATTACAAGTGGTTTAGACACACTGAACATGAAAATGGTGTCCGTGACCCTTGTTTATGCCCTGAGGTCATCTTAGGTCACGAATGGTATCTAACAGTTTTTCGCAAATAACTTTTGATAGAGGCATGCTAGAGCGATGAAAATGCCTTATATGTGTTCAGCTCGACGATACGGATCGACTGATATGCAACATGACCCTTTCCGGTCAGGTCATGACCTTGACCTGAGGTCAAATTTTCAAGTTGACCTTTCAAGGTCAAGTTATAGTTCATTCGATGCGTCTTGACGAGAGGAACACGATGCCGGTGAAAGTAAGCTCGTACAAGGCTTGGTTCAAAAGTTATTGCAGAAAAACTGTTTCCGAAAAAATCGGCTATTTTTGCAGTTTTTGCCCCCTGCAGGCAAAACCGCTGACGTTAGGTCAAATCTGAGAGAATTACTCAGAAAGGGCGTTAGTAGGGCTATCGAATGCACTTTTCCGCGGTGCTGTAGCTCTTTTGGTTCCCGAGTTATGCGTTGGCTTCTTGGAAATTTTCGACATTCGACCTGGAAATCGGCGAAATTTTGCCTTCAATGACCTCTGGTGACCTGACCTTTGACCTGACCAAAAAATTGACCGAAGTGATTTCGTCATTATTTTTTACGCTCTTTCGAACGCCGCCTTCCGCGTATCGCTACGTGGCCCAGGAGCCGAGTTAGAAGGGGGGGGGGGTGTTCAAACACCCCCCCCCAGCAGGGCGTGGAAATCCAGGACCCCCAGCAGGGCGCGGGTTAACCCGGCAGTTGCTGGGGTATTTCGCCACCCACCGTTTGCTGGGGGGGGGGGGCGTTAAACGCCCTCAGCCGATAACTCGAGAACCAATAGGCGCAGCGAAACGCACGAGGCGGCAAACGAAAGAACGCGACGAGACGCTTCAGATGAGTACTTTAAAGTTGAATTTTGAGGTCACAGGTCGGGTCAAGGTCACGTCAAACACCTGAAATCGGACTTTCAGTAGCATGGACTTCAGGACTTCACAATGGGCGCCTCCCGTCATAAACTCTGTCAAAACGGTGCACAATCCATCATATAAGGCCTACAAGAGTGTCAGCTCCATGTAGGGGTCAGTCAAGCATAGGTCAGGGACCAGGGTCAAGGTCAGGTAAACCGGGTAGACACATGTCCCCGAAAATCAAAACTGATATTCGCAGCCTGTGACACATGTTTTATGGGTAATTTGGGGCGTAGAACACGATGGTGATATTCATTTTATCATATGTGTACGTGTTTGGGTCAAAAAGTTCAAATTAAGAAATGCATGTATCATGGTCGTGAAGTAGTCATGAGAAATTGCCAAGATTCAGTTCAAGATTTTGGAAAATGCGGAACGATAATCAATAATCGAAGATAGCCATTTGATTGTTCATGGTATTGGCAGTCTAATGGCGTTTACGGCGTGTCTGTATGTCTATTCTGTGATTTTATATGATTTTTTGAACATATAACGTGTTTGGTCGAAAACCAAGAAATCATGACGTCACTGAAACCTCGATCTCAAAAATTTTCCGGCCGATTTTCTTGAAATTTTGTCACAATAAACGTCAAACAATTCCCTAGAGGCACTCAAAATTTGGCGTGCCTGCGGCGCGCCGTTTTTTTTTTTTTTGCTATGGTCCAGCGAAAAAAGTGGGGGCGTTTAACGCCCCCCCCCCCAGCAACTCGGGGGGTAACCCTCGCCCGTATAGGGGGGAGTCGAACGGACCCCCCTCGATTTTTTTGCGAATAACTCGCGACCTGTGACCTCTTTTCCGTGACCATGTTTGGCCGAAATCGCGATTCGGCGTATGTCGGCTCGCATTAGCCGCGCGTTTGCAAGCTTTTCGTGATTTCAAACGTTCAAACATGTGATTTGATGTTGCTCCCATACATAAGGGTGGGTGTCAAGGTCACCTGAAGGTCAGGTCACGTCATTGACCTTTGGTGACCTCGGGTGACCTCGGTTCACTTTTTCGAGTTTTTTCATGTTCTAGGCTAGTTTTTTAGCTGAATTCGAATTTAGCAACCATTTGAACATTTACGAAGTAGTTTTGGTGCCTTCGTAACATGTTACGAAGCTGTCAGAGGCGGTTGACACGTAATACGAATACCCGTCACAACCCCTACCGGTTGACCTGACCTGACCTGACCCGACCTGGTCTAAATGCTTAAAACATCATCTCTGATCAAAACTAACACGATATTCGTGATCAGCACCCCGGAAAACCACATAGAAGCCACACTTTACGACTTTCTAACAGGTCCCGATTTTCCCGGTTTTCGGGTCATTGACCTGACCTGGAAGGTCATCCGATGACCTAGGACCTTAAAATTGTGTATCATCGGCTTCCTCTCGTAACGGGCAACACGCTCGTTTTTTCCGTGAAGCTCTAGCTTGATCAGGGGCCAAACGCGAGGGGGGGGGGGGGTCGTGCCGCCGAAGGACGCAATGGCCTGTGCCGGCGAGGGTTAAAATTGGGTATCATCGGCTTCCTCTCGTCACGGGCAGCACGCTTGTTTTTTTTTCCGCGAAGCTCTAGCTCGATCAGGGGCGAAACGGCAAGGGAGGTCAAACGCCCCCCCCCCCCCCCCTATACGAGTACCTACGTTCGCGGCTGGAAAAACACCAATACAGGGGATGGTTAAAGGCCGGCATCGGGTCTTCAGAATCCAGTGCGGGGCCCTCAGAGGCTAATATGGGCCTTTACAGGCCAGCATGGGGCCTCAGAGGTCAGTGTGGGACCCTCAAAGACCGGCATGGGCCAGCAGGGTAGCGCGCTACAAGGCCAAGGATGTATTACAAGTAGATTAAGGTCAATAAAAGCCGTATTTAGATCAAGAGGACGCGCCAAGAGTAAGCTGACCATGCCTCCTAAAGAGAGGCAGCGAGCATCACCTACCTATTCGATTTCTGGTTCAAGGAACAATCATAGTAAGGTTAACTCTGCACTTTTGCAGTCTTCTTAAAATTTTAAATGTATGTAGACTAGAGATGTCAATCGGATACCAACTTTTTGGTATACCGATACCAAACTGATACCAACTTGGTATTTGGTATTTTGATCCTAATGTTGTTGGTATTTTGTTGGTATTACGAATCTGGCTAATGTATAAGAGGATACGAATTCGGTAAAAAGTTGGTATTTCCCTCATGTTCCCAAGTTGGTTTGGTTTCGGTATTTTTCATGGTTTTGGTTGGCATTTGGTTTGGTATCGGTATCCTGATTTTCCGTTATTGATATCACTAATGTAAACAATAGGCATACCTATAAGGTGAAATACACACGAAATACCATATCACACACGACAAACGTTAAACTATAAATGGCACAGTTGGTTGACTGTGAAAGTGACATAGGCCTTAACCCGCCCCCCCCCCCCCCCCCAGTCGCAGGTGAAAATGGTTGCACCCCAAAACAAGTGACTGGATCTGCCCTTGGGCAGGGGAGCGGCGAAAAATTTTGCCCACCCAGTGAAAAATCCTTAGAGGAGGCCCTGGTCTTTATTTTATGATGACCTGCAATTTTTGAAACTGGGTAACCTCTGTCTGTGAGCTTCTAGTCAGTTTTCAATAGTTAGGACTGCATTTCCAGCTGCTTTCCGGAGCACGAGTCTGCTGCGGTACAAGGGTCGTTCAAAGCGCTGTTAGTCTCGCATGGTTTTGTCCTTCAAAAATTTTAGCCACCGTTTTTATTAGATGACCATCATGTTGTACTCATCCTCGCCGACACTTTACCATGTGTCATTTCTAGTGGTGCCAATTTCATGAAATTTCAATTCCAATTCCGATCCAATTCCAAGAAATTGCCAAGTAAATTTCCAATTTTGTCCAAAGCGGGGGCTATTCCAATCCTTAACGATTTTTGCATTTTTTGCGTAAATTTTAAAAGTGTTTAAAAGCGTTTTAAAGGCCTCCGTTTTAAAATTTTAAATTTTAAAGGCCTTGTGTTCCGATTAATTTCCAAAAAATGTTAAGAATTCCGTCCAAATTCCAAATTGGAATTGGACAAAAATTGGAATTCCAAGAAAAGAAATTCCGATTGGCACCAATAGTCATTTCCGACCTAACCATTCCCATTACTCGTGAAGCAGAGAGTTTCTCAGCCGACCCGAGTATGCGACCTCCATTTTCATGCCTGATCCATGGTCAGAGGTGAACCCTTTTTGTGAGCTCATGAAGGGTCGAATGCGCTTGAAAACAATGAAGCTGCTTGAGGAAGGTTGTTACCAATGCCCATGCAAAATTTCGACTGTTAATTTCTTGTTGATTCAGAATTATTGACAAAAAAGCATGGCTGGTACCTGTAAGCGAACTTTTGAGACACCCTGTAGTTTAGATTTTGTAAACGTGACAAAGCCATAGAACATGGGGTTTTATTGACACTCAGTGAATGCAATAATGCTAGAAAAGGAAACGAATTAAGAAATGCAAAAACTTGATGAAAAAAGAACACGAGTCCAAATGGAGTTGTGGGCACACTCCAACTGGTACCTACATATTGTTTCTCAAATTGCTTATTGATAAATGAGTACCACGAACCCAACAAACGAGTACCACGAACCCCCATCACCCGAAAATCTCCTAGACTCGGATACCCCGGAGCTGGCATTGTGCGGCCCCTCATTAGAGCAGAACTATGCAGCCAAAAACCCGCCGCTGCGCCGCCGCGGCGGCCTCTCGGGAGCGACGCACGGACGCCACCTCCCTTTGTCCGCGACATTCTGAGACAGCTGCGCCGGCGACCTTCTACGAACCCGTCTCGACCTGACCTGAGGGGGGGGGGGGCAGGGGGGGCTCACCTGCTCCCCCGTCTGATTGGCTCCCGGTTCCGACTACTCCGATTCTCGCTATGGCAGACATTGATCCGGCGTGCGATCCGGAGTGAAATTCGCAGCCGACCGGAGGGCTTTGTGGGATGAAACGCGACGTCGACGGGAGTTGGGCTAAATTGAGAAATGAGACGCGTGTTAGATCTGTCTTGGCCACTTCTGAGACGAATGGTTCCCCTGAGCCCTGCGTCTATGATGTTCGCTATGCTGCACACAAGTTGGGAGACTAATATTCTTCTGAAATTGACGTGTAGAATGTAGATATGATGATTAGCATTTCGTACTACCGCATAATTTGTAATGTTTCTTGTTTGATTCGATGTTTTGTTCAGACCTGTGCCTTTGTGCTCAGGTTGTACTTTGTGCTAGAAGATTAACGTGAGAAAGTATCGCTGGGAAATATGGGGCTCGGGCGTCCTACCGCTGAGCCTGATTTAAGGTCGTGAAAAAGGATGTCATTGCGCGGATGTTGCTGCCAAATTTCTTTGAAAGTTAACGATTTAAAAGAAAAATCAGATATAGTTACAATATACAGCTCGCCTGAAGATGATATGCCAGAGCTGCATAAAATTCCTTTTGTAGTTAGTTGAACTCTGCCGACCTGTGGTCTTATGTGCGGTAAAAACGCATTGTATTCGTGATTACATGCAGTCGTTATCTGATAAACGTACTTGTTTTACTGGAACTAACTAGTAATTAATGACAAAAACTATCATGACTCACTTTGTCCGACCGTTTGAGCCGATTTTCCGTTAGGTTTGTGCGGTTAAAAAAGCCTCATTACATTGAAAGCTCCCATAGCCAGAAGCCATCTTGAACAGTTGTCAATACCCTGTAATAAACCGGTTGCCCGTCGATTCTGTCAACTCATTTGCACTTCGGCTTTGCTTTGCTTTGTTGGGTTAGGCCCTTTCGGTCCAATAAGACCATTTCAGAGCCGGGAGGATGATAGGATATAGGGGGAGACATTGGTCTGGGCAGGCACCCTAGTGAGTCGCCGGGGCTGAGCCCGTCCAGAGGACAGGCCACCCAGCCCCAAGGCACTCACTGCACCCGGCTACGCGACGGGGTGCGCTCCCTCGGGAGCAGCGGTGCCGCTCCAAGGGAGCAGCTCGCATGAGATAAAGTTGCCTGTCCAGCCCGGAGGGGGGTAGCGGCGTGGAGGAGAAGGATTTCAGTATCCTGAGGATAGAAGCACGGAACGGTGTGCACTTGGGCGGTATCGTCTGTAGAGACTAGATACGGTCTTGTCTTCGCGTTACCGTAGACGGTTCTCATTTAAAAACATCACAGTTTGGGGACACCTGGCGGAGCCGTGTTTGCCAGTGACCTTAAGTCAGCCTGTAGCGACCTCTGAACGACCTCTGATTACTTTTGCCAGTGACCTGAGTCGACATTAAATAATGGCAACTAATGATATCTGACGTCCTATGACGGTGTCCTCTGGCTTTCATTTCTGATGACTTCTGGGTGTGACATCAAGCAACTTCTTTCGTTGACCTCTTATGACCTCCTGCGGAGTTTTCTGGCAGCTTTTCTCGGTCTGAATACTTCCGATGGAGCAGGCGTCTAATGACTTGCTGGTGCAACCTCAAGCGACTTCTTGCGTTCCATTCTAACGATTTCTTTCCACTCTTTTGCCAGTCAATGTCTGCGTCCTCTGGCGACTTCTGTCTGTGACCTCTGTCTGCCCCTGACAGTGACCTCTGACGCCCTCTGTCTGACCTTTGACGGTTACCTCTGTCTGTCTGTCTGTCTGACCTCTGTCTGTGACCTTTGTCTGACCTCTGTCTGCCTCTGTCTGTGACCTCTGTCTGTGACCTCTGTCTGCCTCTGTCTGTGACCTCCAGCGTCCTCCGTCTGTGACCTCCAGCGTCCTGACTGTCTGTGACCTCCAGCGTCCTGACTGTCTGTGACCTTTGATGACCGGGAGGGCAGACATTGAGCCCGTTTCGCCCGTATCGGCTCCGTTCCCGTTACAGCCGATTGAGCCTGTAAGCGCGGCGCGCCGGGCTAGTCGGAACCTGATAATAACTTGGAGTGCTTCCCAGAGTGGCAGAAGCCGCCGAGATCGCAGGAAGCGCCGCTCTCAGCGACCCGCCGCCGACCTGAGGCCGGCCGGCCGGCCGTGGGAGAATGGCGAGCCGCTCTATCCAGAAGGCTACTCCGCGCCTTCAGTTAGGCGCTGGTGGATGTTCTGTTCATTTTGGTAAATTTGCGTTTTTCATTCGTCACTTTGCGTTTTTCATTCGTCACTTTTCATTAGGTATAAAAAGAAAGAAAATGTTTGTTTATGTATATCCGAGTTATGGCAAGTCCTTTTGATTACAGTTAATCCTTTTTTTGTTCTCGATTAGTCTGCGCAAGGTGCAAATAGAGTCGCACTGTTTGATTCATTTCAAAGGAAGTGCATTTGTCATTTACTGTTGGATGACTGTTTCTATCATATCCTTCCTTTTGATGTAGTATTTTCAAAGGTGTTTTTGTATCTTTTTCAAGTAAGAGATTCAGTGCAATTTGAAAGGGAATTAGAACGTTAAATGATAATGAAATAGTGCAGCAGTAGGTATATTAAATGACAATTTTCCTTATGCCAATCATATGAGCTTTATTGGAATCCGACACTTTCTGAATGGCACTGAACTGGTAGAACTGAATAGCGGACCTGATGAGCTAGATACCCTCAGTCTCGGAACGTCTCAAAGGCGATTGATCGCGCGTCTCAGAAGAGAGCGCTCGCATTGATTAGGTTTATTGTTACTGATACGGATAGAACGACTTCTTTTGTTGCTCGCCATAGCTTCTTTCTTTGGATCACTAAGTGGCTTCATCGTTTAACGAGTTATCGCTAAACGCTCCACAGTGCTGAAAGGAAGTGTTCTGAAAAGAGCTATTTGGAAAATGCGCTACGGGGTTAATGCTCATGAAAATCGACTGTCTGAAGCATATAAACATAATCGCACCTGAATTAAGTGCTTGCTACCAATCCTGACGCATGTTTCCGATACAGATAAGCGTTGCAAACGCCATTTTTATCGGTAAACGATGATGCTTGAATTTAAATAAAACCTCTTTAACTTTAGCGGAACTTATCACTCGTCGCACAAACTGTGTGAACACTGAATACTGAATTCATCAGTTTGGTCTTACCAGGATGAATGTATGTTTGCTTTGGCATTTATAAATGGCTGAATTTTTTCTTCAATTTCTTCAGAAAATTTCTTCAGAATCCTGACTATTTCTTTTCCCTGAAACGCGTAGGTACAGAGCTATTCGGGACAAATGCAAACCGTGTCGCCTTGTGTGTGGTCGAGCCTCAGTTTGTTCTGGGAAACGGAGTGAACTTTAATCAGCTATCTCTATGCAAATAATACAGCCACAGTGCATTGGAGGCGCAATAATTGGCAATTCCCTCAGCCGCTGTGGTTTGCCCCGGGAGGATCGAGTGAGCTCCGCCTGATGCAGTCTGTCTCAGAATTGTGTGTGAAAGTTAGATCTTATGGTTCGTCTTTTGTTTGCGAGTTAGGTCAATTAGACAAAGTTGCAAGGAAGGGTTTGTTGGGACGCCTAAAAGAACGTACTTAAATCGGACGAAAATTTATCAAGAGCCACTGCAGGGAAAGTGTCAAAAGTCGAAGATGTCTTTGACAAAAGTCGAAGATGTAACGGTATTTTAAGTCGAATAGTGTTGGTCACGTGGGACGTAGGTATTATTTTGAGGTAATGCAGATATTCTTCTACCACACATTTTTATCAGTTTAGTCCCATTAGTTGAGGAGGTCCCCTCCGAACTGGGTCGAAAGTACCCTCTGCGGAGCTTGTGGCGCAACCCCAAAGCGTGGATATAATTTTGTACCGGATGAGTTGAAACAGATGCACCTTTGCCAACACCGCCATCATACATGTACGAGTACTTTACCAAACACCGTGCATTACAGTGCATATCGACTCCATGAAGACAGCTCGCCACTCCTCTGGCAGACCATTCCTGGCCCGTTCCATCCCCCCGCCGTGTCACAGCGGCCGCCTCTCTCGTGCTCACCTGTCATGAGCGGCCGGCCGTGCGCGCGGCGCGGCGCCCCTCTGCAGCCCGGCGCCGCCCGCGGCCTCCCCGGCGGGCGCTCCACAGCGCTGCACGGTCCGCGTTCCCTGTACGGCGGCGGCCGGCTCGTTTCTCGCTCTGTAATGGAGCTCGGTATTGCCGGTTGGCGTGCCGCGGTGTGCTTGTCGCGCTCAGCCGGCGCGCCTGTTCTTCGTATACGAGGCCGCCCCGTGAGAGCCGCGCCGACCGACCGGGCGGCGGATGTGCTGCCACCACCGGCCCTCTCGAACTGTTGAATACCTACACAATCTAGTTCCCCCTGGCCTCACCTGTTTACCGAGCCGTGTCTGAGATCGCAAAACGATTTCATAGATGAAACAGGAGCTAAAACGCGCCAAAGCTAACGTCAAGTCAAGTTATCGGCGCGGTACTGCTTCGCCGTTTGTGTCTTCCTGTGTTTGAACTCCACTCGATTTGCCGTTTTCTTACTGCTACATTATACTTAAAACGCTGATATAGCAGTGCGCACCGTAAAATGCACAGGTGAAGCATTTATAACATGTAGATTAAACACTCGAAAAATGTTCGTCTCTGTGACGGACGCGTCCGTCTGCGCCCCTCACCCATGACTCTGGGCGTCCCCTACCCAAGAGTTGGGCGTCCCGCGACCGAAGAGTAGGTACGGGCGTCCTGCAGCCATGATTTCGGACGTTCCGCACCCACGAGCCGAGGTATTCGGGCCAGATTTGTCCGGTTTTATCCGGTTTGGTAACCGTGGTTTGTGAGCTGCTGGTTACCGAGGGAACTGTGGCTTCGGTACATGAAGTTTATTGGTTTCGGTCGGTGGCTGCAAGGCATTATCAAAGCGATTGTAATGCGATTGATTGTGGTTGATTAAACGAATGCTTGGGAGAAACTGTCAGTGATTTTTGTAACGCTCTATTCATGTATCGTTGTGTCGTTCACCTGCAGATGGACGGTTTACTGTATACGATGATGTATAGTTTTTTCTTCTTCGTCATGTTTTACATAGACAGGCGTCGCACCATCTGTTTTCATTGCACCGAGTTCACAAAGGCGCCGGTATTGCCGCGCCTCGCGTGCTGGCGCTCTGTGCCGTTTCACCACGCGGGTCGATCTCCATTCCGAGCTCTAACCGCGCACCTAACGGCGGCGGGCAGATCGCGCCGGCCGGCCGGCCCAGTCACTAATGCACGCTCTGTGCAGAGATAAGGCGCCCGCGCTGTACCGTGGGCAATCCTCGGGCCACTCGGTATTCAAAGCACAGACCTCGCCAACATACTGCGTCGTAGTACGGGAACTGTGAGGCAAGGAGCGAGGGCTTTTCGTCTCGGAAATAAACAGAGAAGACTTTCCTTGAGTGGGTGAGGTGGAACGGTCAGCTCGTGAATCTTGCCGAATAGTATGAATCGAGGCTTGATTCTGTTTCTTGGCTGTGAACAATGAAGCCACCTTTCAATCACATTCATTCCGGGAAGAAAGTCATTCGGCCATGTCATACCCATGAACTAATGTCATTCTCTCTTCTTGGTAAACTTACATCAGCCCTTCGCCTTGCGACATTTCCACATTCGCTATGCAAGGGAATGGAGGAAACATGTGCTTTCAGCGTATGTATCATAGTCGATAAAGTCACAGCTCAAAGGCTTCGGCGTAAGGGAAGCGGCACTTCAAAATGCTTCCAGTGGTAGGGCCAGGTAGGGTAGGGCCACCATACCGAGTACTGGATAGTTACACACGAGCTAAAATTGCGACTTTTATTGCCTGGTGAGGAAATAGCCCCGAAAAACGGGACGTCTACTTCCATTTTGAATTGATTTCTAGCCTGTTCCGTCTCTAAAATCGCACATTGATGCTGGTTTTCTTGAAGTTTCTAGCTCACTGTCCCGATGACCCACGGTATGCCAAGTTCCATATGCTCAGTGTCTGTGCTTCCATGTTTCACGGCGGCCTATTGGGCTCTGTGGCCCAGTTCATGGCCTCAAACAAAGGCAACCCCATCCGTTAAAGGAACTATCCCACCTTCTAAAATGTTGTTAAAACCAGTTAAATTGTGCCCGACTTTATAGATTGGATGACCAGGAACACGGTTCTGGCATTTATTTTTCATTAAACATGTTAGGCTTCCCATATTACAAACACAAACTTTCAAATATGTGACGTCACAGCCCAAAATTACCTCCTTCCCCAGGCCACATTACTGTCATAAAGCTGATTCTTTTTACTCTGTAGGCACCACAACAAAGTTCAGACCAAGTTTTAAGCGATTTTTCAACGAACAAACCCATTTAAATCAGAATGACTAAACGAGGTGACGTCACACTAACGGTCGCTCCATGTTGAAGATAGGGCCTTGCGCAAGGCCCATTTTCAAATGAAGGAAACGAATTTCTTCAACACCAAGAGGCCGCGGGGGTTGCAACCTAGATAGATAGTGGTTTCTGAACCTCGCCGCAAACTTGGCTATCTCAACTCAAACCCCATGTTAAAGGTGGGATAGTCCCTTTAATGCGAGCTGTTTGACACTAACGGATAACGGCGCGTAACAGGCGTCCGTTACCACCAAACCGTTTCTCCTGAGAATCCCCCCCGCGTCTCTCCGCCGCCCGTTTTCCCTCCTCCCCACCCCCAGTTTCCGCTTCCTTTGGTCCCATCTCCGAGGCGAACACAAAACCTCTATTCGGGGATTTTTTGGTGGCCGTAATTGACCTCGGCCGCGTGCTGTGCTGTCGGGGACAGTTCGCCGAACGCGCGGCGGACCGGTGCCGGCGCGAGCGAGCCGATTAGGTACCGCCGGCCTTCGGCGCCGGGCAAAGAAAATCACTGCCGACGACCGCCGGCGACGAATTTCTGGAAAACGGAGATTGGTCCTCGGTGAGAAGACCGAGCAAGGAGACTGAGGGAGGGATGAAGGGAGGGAGGGAGGGAGAGAGACGAGACGAGACGAGACGAGACGAGAAATAACGTAAGAAAGAAAGAAGAAAGAAAGAAAGAAAGAAAGAGAAGTAGGAAATTAAAAGAGAGTATGGGAGGGAGGGTAACAGGATGAAGAGAGATGAGCCGGGAGAGAGAGGGGAAAAGAAAGACATAAATAACAAAAGAAAATTTTAAAAGAGCAAGAGAAATAGAAAAGAAAAAGAAGGAGCGATAGAGGAAAGAGAGAGCGAGGGGGTAAAAACGACTAACCAGCTAACAGCTTCGTCACTAAGCGGTTTGGGCGTGGGCGGCTCCATCTGATTTCTAGAGGGAGCCGGTTTTGACTTTTGGGTTCAGTTTTTTTTTCTGCCGGATGGTTTGGGCTGTCGCTGTGGAGCCGTTTGGGGCGGTCTCTGATTGCGATTGGTGGGAAATGATTGGTGACAAATATCGCCATGTCAGCCCCGGGCCCAGGACGGAATCAGTTGTCGACCTGTGGTGACTTCTGGAAATGAAATGGCCTAGGGGTGGCAAGTTTTTATGTCCTTTGATGATAGGTATAGGACCGTGCGAGTAGGCATGAAATGCGAATGCATATGCCTATTGTCAGAAAATATGACAGATGGGGAAAAATCTGCGTAATAAAAAGGACTAAACGATAAACATAGATCTTACCAATATTACACGTAACTTATTGCTAATTTTACCTTTTTTACAACTTCTCTCTTTCGCATATTTCTTTTTTTATTTTTAGGACGGGAATTTTTTTTCCATAACATTTATTTTCCAAAAACACATGAATGCAAACTCTCCCTATAGGTATTGCTCCCGCACCAAGCTTTTGACCTACCTTGTTCTCCTCTCCCGCCGAGCACGGTTGTTTTTCCGCCCGCCTCTCCTCATCCATAAATTCATCTGTGTGCGCCGCTCGCGCGCGCTCCGAGCCGCCGCCTGCATCTCGCGCAATCAGCACGCTGTTTACGCCGTTTCGGCCTCGGCCGTTCCCGGAAGCCAATTGGCGCGCTCTTGGCGCGCGCCACTGATTTGTTGTCGAAGCTCCCGCAGCTCGGGCGGCTCTCCGAGCTGTGCCGGCGCAGCGCGCTAGAAGCTTCCCGGAAGTGTTTGTGCTGCGTGGAGAGACCGGTAATGTCGAGTGGCGGCGAATTTTGGAACTGCCTCGCGCGCGTTTTGGAGGCTGTCTGTTGTTGAAAATGGAGCCGGGGGCAGGTAGAACGAGCGTTGGTCCGGTATGGAAAGCAACTGGGTTCTTAGAAGCGTAATAAGCGACGCGGGAAAGGATATTGCCTTATTGAAAATGGGAATGGAAAACACATAGTCATCGCAAAAAGACAAAAAAACTTATTGAGGCGTCTGATGACTTTTTCACACCGGATTCCAAGAAGTATTCAGGCATCAACACCATTATGTTTCTTTTTTTCTTTTCGTTTACACTCATGTCATGTCTGTGTGTGTTGGCAGGTTTGCCAGGCTGCTGACTGCTGCATCTTCCTGCTGAGATCCGCTGATCAGCAGTGCCGCCCGATCAGCTCAGCGGTGGTTCAGCTGCGCCGGCTCTGCGACAACGCTGACGGCCTGCCGCCCCACTATCAGGTCAGGGTCAGCGCAGTGGCTCCCAAACCGGGGGCTCTCAAACCCGGGCCGACTCAGTGGTCCTCAGACCCCAAACCGGGGACTCCCAAATCCCTGTTTGATATCGCTATATGGACTAGGCAATAGGCATCCAGGGTCGTCACAGTACCAGAGGGAACTGGAATCGTGCCCTGTTGTCCGGCGGCTGTGGTACAGTTTGGTCTGGTATCTTTTCCAGCGGGCTTGAAAGGCCATCCGCCTGCCTGGAGGAAATGACTAGCCTCGACGGCTCGTATCCACCTCCTGAATGAATCATACCTTTCCACCTCACGAAATGACACCTCACAGCACAGTGCGGAGGTCTCGGCGCCCTTGCCCTACTGACCTAGCGTCTCCTGAGCTCATTGTGTTCCTCACGGGGCCCGGATCTCAGAAACCGTTCTCTGTACCGCACCATGACTGGAACTCTCTCACCATTGCGTTTGCTAGGCGACTCTAGCTGCCAGTTAGCTCGGTCAGACATTGGTTCACTTGGCAGGCTAGCTCCTGACCCGCTGGTAACAGCGCATGTCTGCGCCTCAGCCAAAGTTCACTCGGCGTCGGGTCGGTACGGAGAATTTCGGTGGGGTGCTGGTATGGTCGCTATGTGACCTTGGTGCAGGGCACGTGGCCCCGCTCAACAATTTACACGGAATGTGTTGCACAAATATGGCACATATGAACTGAGCCTCTATCTTTCACAATTTATCGACTTGATGTCGTTATATTCGCACAAGCGTTCCGCAACAAAGTCATATTTTGAGAATCTGCCGAGCCTCTTTGGACATATTTAAATTTCCAAGAGATATCTTTTGATGTCGACATTTAGCCACGAACCTATCCATATTGCACAATGCACATGACTCGGCCTCGTGGGATTTTGTGCTATCACCCGCTTTGATTGCCGAGGTGTTTCACTTACACCGGAACGAACTGGCCGTAATTTACTTCCTCACTTTCCCGGCAATAACACCCCTCCACCTCCCCCCCCTCCCCCCACCTTACCGGCTGTGTCAACATTTCTGGGAGGTGGAGCGAGTAACGGCCGCTGTTGATTCTGCAACACACAGACTGACTGCAGGCGATTAAATGTACGTGCACGTTCACTCAGAAAACCGTAATATAAAGTCGACTAGGGCTTCCCTTGTCTCTGTATGGTCTCCGAAATGGAAATGAACTCTGGAATGAATGTGACGGATAAAATTGTTGTTCAAAAGTGAAGTAAAATGCTCACAATCAAGAAGTTGTATGTTGAATAGCTGCGGAATTGTTTCAATTATCTCCTATTGCGTTATGTATAATAAACCCCATCAGTCGTGGTGAGCAACGATTGATATTCCTTGTTGATCCTAATTAGCAAACGGCCAATGCTCAGCCATTGGCCATTTGTTGTCGCATGCACTTTGTCGCGTGGACGGCCTCTTTAGGGTCAAAGGTGTTTGCAATCGAATTGGATATGGTTATAGTGCCTCGGACGGGCACTCAGCAACGCGGGCAGTCATCGCCATCGGTCATTGTGGTGAGAATTTCCAGGTGCCGCGTGTTGACGCCCGGCCGGTCGGAAAATGGATGCATCCGGCGGCTGTTGGGCCGGGTCCGGAATATCCAGACTCGCAATAGCTCCGTGATTCGGCCCTGATATGCGGCAGTGTGCGGCGCCTGCCGCCGACAGAATTTTGACTGGAGATCCTGCACCTGACGTGTGGCTCCGGGTACCTTCACTCCGTCACAAATGTGGGTCCCCGGCTGTGTTTTGCGCCCAAGCGCTTACAAGAATGCGTTGAATTTGTTCTACTCTCCAAATGCTTTAATGCATGGTGAGTTACGCAGTATTGAACTGTACATTGCACACTATGCCTTCGGGGTAGTTCTGAAGTGCCTCTGAGCTGTTGACGACTTTGCTCTCAGAACTGTGCATGTGGACAGGCGTGACACGGTAAAGATCCTACGCTTGGTTCCCAGGAGAGCGCGGTTTTCCATTTGGTGAACCGGGTGACAGTCATTTCTCTATGGACAGCGAGTGAACTGAGTTGGAGATGTTAATGTTCTTATAGTCCGAAGGAGCTATTCACCGGCTAGACGATAAAACTATTGATCTTATTCGCCATTTAAACGATATTTATTATGATAACTCTGTCATGCTTTTTTGTTGAAGTATTTTTCTTTTTTCATTTCTACTTCATTCCATTTCGCTATTTTACCAATATCAGACCTTCCTGTCCTTCTCTTCCTGCCTTCCTGATAGTCATCTCTGCCCTAGCTGTCAGCTGGGGGGGGGGGGGGGGTGACAGCTCTCCAAAATTCATAGCCGGTCTCCAGGGGGTGTTGATACGCTTCCTGGGAGCTCTGGCGCCCTACACCCCCACATAAGTACATATACACATACCGTGCATATACACATATGCACACGACATATACACATTTGCCGGTGGGCTCTGCTAGATGAGTAATAGCTCAACTGACGTGCGCCACTGCGCTGGGAATTGGGATGGTGTCGAAGCGAGGGTGATGTAGGGGGTAATTGATGTACGATGTCAGTATAACTACGCCACCCTCCTCCTATGACGTCAGAGCGCTGATGACGTGATTAGTCTTACGCAGGAAATGCAGTTGTGTGTTTATTGAGATAGTCTAGTGGCCTTGGTCTAGTCGGGAATAGTTGGGATTAAATGGGGCGCCGATTTGCTAAAAGTTTGCGCAAGATGCCGGTTGAACTTACCTGCATAGTCATCATTGGTTCCCATCCCATTATCAATCACATTTTCATTTTGAGTCCTACGATTTACTTCTTGGCAACTTCTTGGTAAGTGAATTTGTTGGCAGAAGCTTAAAGGGACCCTCCCACCTTCAAAAAAGTTAATGAATTGGCATAAAAGTGATGTAGCGTGAATCACAAAGAGCGAAAATGAACATCTACCAAATTTTACCGGAAAATATTCACCCGTTTTCGAGATATAAGACTTTTATTTTTGTTTACTTTTTGGGAAATCCGCTGTTTCTATGACGTCACATAAAGGTTTTCTTTACGTCGGCATTTGGAAGCAATAGTTTGGTATCAAAGTGCGACAAATATTGCGCGAATGATGCGTTTATCTTATCAAGGTCAATATATGATGGCCAATAAAGGATTCCAGGACAATTCTTATGGCATTTCTTCGTATCGCAATTCTTCGTCTGCAAATCTTCGTCGGGGCATTTATTCGTACCTATCGCATTACTTTGTCTCGCACCAGGGTATATGAAAATCGGCTCACATTTCTTCTTCAACGCAAATATATGCAAGAGTAAGCATTGAGGGACAAATAAATGCACCGACGAAGATTTGTAGACGAAGAAATGCGGACGAAAAATTGTGCTACGAAGAAATGTCATGCGAGGATTCGTTCGGGTACCATGACATTTATGTGATTTCAAAGTCAAGATTCACAGCTGATCTGCTAAATCAAGCCAAGAATCCAAACTATCAAAAAACTATAAATATTTGTCTGTCACAGAGGTCTCAAGCAATATAAGGTTGACATATGTTGAATCAAAAATCTACTGCCACAACTCACATCTCCTGCCTTAGTTTATCATTGTTGTTTTAACTTGCTTTCAAGAGAAACAGAAGCCAGTATCTGATATCACTTCAGATGATTGTTTCAAGATCTGAGTTCAAATGGAAATAAAAGCAAGATCAAGATGAAACAGGGATTATTGCTGTTAAAGTAGTTTGGCCATGATACAACAAGCACATAAATCATTAGCCAAATCAAATACTGGTTGGTTTGTCAAGATGTTTGTTGTCTGTCGTCTGTCGAGCTGCTATGAACACTGAACGCTCTCACTCTTACTTTAAAGAGAGTAGTTTAAGTTGAATGGTAGTGAGCTGTAATTAGACAAAGCAGCTATTCAGTGCTCACATCAAGCCAGGCTAGGAAATGGCATCAACTGTGGTGGGAGGAAGCAGGTTCGGCAGCCCTATGTTGTAAACTTCTGTTATGTCTTGTGTTTGATCAACTGATGTTTTCTGCTCTGTTTTGTGCAGTGATAGTAGCAGGTAACTGCATGCTTGTCAAATTATGTGAATAAACGAATTCATAACATTGCATTTTTCTCTCCATGCAAGGAACAAGTAAGATGTTGTAGAAAATGTAATAGAGGGCTGCATTGCTGATTTTGCACTTTATCAGAGCTTTATTTAGCATTGCTTTCCTGAAAGCTACACACAGGCCACAGTGCTGAAATTAACAATGTCATAGCTTTTGGCAGAAAAAAGAAAAGACTTACCTAGGTAAAATTGGCTGAAAGTATGGCAGAGCAGGTCTTGATGCGTATGCCCATCCGTGTGCTTGCCGAAGCCGAACTGACTGCAACACATTTAACTCTGACCCACCATGGTGGCTGGCATATCCTGAACTTTCACCACTCTAAACAAGAGAACTTTCAGCCCTCAGCATTGTATTAAAACACTGTACAAAACACTCAAAATTTGTTTCAGTGCCATCCACGGACAACATCAGTCGCCATTCACCAGGCCAGTAAAAACAGAATAGATAATAGCTTCAAACCCATGTAGTCAGAGTTACTAGGTCTGCACCTCAAAACAAAATCCAGGTGACATTCACCACGCCAGTAAAAAACAGGTACTTAGGTAACGTAACAGCTTCAAATCTGGTAACATGTTGGTCGGACTTTACACTACCATATTTACATGGAATATGATACCAAACAATAGTGCAACCATTCTGGACAACAAAAGTGTATGATAAAATTAATTTAGAATACTCTGGCAGCATGATTTACGAGCACAGGCAGGTGTTACCTACCAGCCTTCTCAATGCTCGTAAAACCAACATTGTAGTTTTGATTTTACCTTACATGATAACACACTTGGCTGCAATGGCACATTTAATTTAATACTGTGAAAAGACCAGTTATAACCACTTCACAAGCACAATTGCACCTCATGCCGACATCCTTTTCCAAAGACAGTCAGCAGCGTCTTTCGTCAAAACTGGAAGATAAATCCCCTTTCAACTGTTAACATCAAAAATATTTCTTCATGGTGTGACTGTGATCTCCATATGGAAACCTTGCAGGAAAAGAATTAATGTCAATTGTCAGCTCTTCAAATTTCTTTGGACTTTAACTTGCAGTACCATATCCAGTTTGCTTTGATATTTTGACTTTTGTTTTTTATTCCATGTTGAAGTTGAACACCAAGCTCCAGATATAGCAGGCAGCTTGATCATCTTCGGCCTTGGTATAATATCAGTCCAAGTTCCAGTGGTGGGTATCTTCTAATATTCAAATTAAAATGAAAAGCAATAGGCTTTCTCAGCGCCGAGGACGGATTTCACGTTGATAAAAAAGGGAGCTCAAGGTCAGCAAAACTCGGGTTCAAGGAATGGCGGGCGTTGAAATGACTGCTGACGTCATAAAAAAACCGCTAATGGTTAAGAGATAGGGACTAAGCTGGTCCCACCCTGCAAGTAAAGGGAAGAAATTTCTTGAACACCATAAACCTGCGGGGGTTGCGACCAGGATAAATGGTGGTTTCTGAGCCTGGCCGCAAACTTGGCTATCTCAACTCAAAACTAATGTTAAGGTGGGATGGTCCCTTTAAACATTTCTGGATAAAATATTTGCCGGTACTATCTCACGGGGTGTTATGCGTATCTGGCACTTCGCAGGCAAGAGGTTTTGCACAAGCTCAAAATCGTTTCAGCGTTTGGCGGAAATCGGCACCTGGAGGAGCTGTGTGTGTGGTCCCTGTCTCGCTCTCCGCTCCTGCGCGTCATCATTTTCCCAGCCTCTGACCCCGGCTCGTACTGACCCGATTGTTTGTTTGTTTTGTTGGGTTAGGCCCTTTCGCTCGACAAGACCATTGCAGAGCCGGAAGGATGATAGGATTTAGGGGGAGACATTGGTCTGGGCAGGCACCCTAGTGAGTCGCCGGGGCTGAGCCCGTCCAGAGGACAGGCCACCCAGCCCCAAGGCACTCACTGCACCCGGCTACGGGGTGCGCTCCCTCGGGAGCAGCGGTGCCGCTCCAAGGGAGCAGCCCGCATGAGATAAAGTTGCCTGTCCAGCCCGGAAGGGGGTTGTGGCGTGGAGGAGAAGGATTTCAGTTTCCTGAGGATAGAAGCACGGATAGGTGTACTGACCCGAGGTCACGGCTCGAAATCAGGTCAGGTGATGTATCAGTCTGAGTCACATAACTAAAATCCTCGAATGTTTCGCAAACGGGCCACGAATGTATGCTGCGGCTTGCGTGAAATATATCGATTCGTGGTGACTCTAAAACAGGTTAAAATCACGATTGCTGACGATATTTTCATAAGTTCATCGCCACCACTTCTTTTAGTCAAGCAGCGGAAGAAATGTATGCAGCGCCGCTGTCGGAAAGCTGGCTGGAAGATGCATCTAGCGGTGTAAGAATTAACAGCCATAACCTCGTCGCCATCAGCTCAGCTCCTCTCACACTGCATTGAATCGGCTCTCCGTTTTTTTTTTTTTACCGTGTCAGTCATTCATCATCCCGTGATCCCTCGCCTCAGCCGGCTGGCTAGTTCACGCCGCCGCCGACAGATGGCAGGCGCGTCGCCGGCAGGTGGCCGCCGCCGCGCGGCCGCACGCTTCTCGGAAGGAGAGCGGCTCGCGCGGCCGCCGCGGCGCTCCCGGTATCGGCGAGCGGCCGACTACGGGGAACGGCCGACCGGCCGAGCGGGGCAGGACGGTGCGGTCGGTCGGCCGGCCGGCGCCGAGGCTGCGCGGCTGCTCGTCTGATTGCAGGGTTTGATGCGCCCGGCGCAGTGGGCGAAACGCCGCGGCTTGCGTGGAATGTCCGAGGGGGGGGGGGGAGGTGCAGAGAGGTGGGGTAGGGGTGCAAGGAGGTGGGAGGGTTCTTTATAGCCTCAGCGAGGGGTCACGCGGGTGGATTCGCCTACCCGGGGTGCCTTCGTTGTTTGGGCGAGCGGCTGCGTTGAATTATGACCCGAAAACGGCTCTATATTAGCCGGCTGGGATGGGTGGTGGTCAGCCCTTCGTCGATTAGCAATTGGAGTTCGTCCCCCGTTTGACCTCCCCTAGTCCTGAGTCAGCCCCGTTACACTTCCACCGTCCGTCAGCTGCGCGGGCCGCCGCCCCCGGCGGGTTCCGCACTTCGCCGAACTCACGAGGCGCAGTGAAGTCCCGCCGGTCCGCGGCCGAGCCGCCCTGCGCGGCCTGGCACTTCCCGAGGGCCAGAACACGCCGAGAACGGCCCCGCCCCGGGGTGCCATGGACAAAGGCCCCTTTGTGAGAGGGTATTTACGAGTGCGGTTCGCTCCGGCTGGTCAGAATACCTCAGTTCATATAGCTGCGTCGGACGGAAATGTTGTGAATGTGGACGTCATATGCGCTGAAAATGCGCGTCCTGTCCGGTTGGCGAAGTGCGCATATGTTGCCGTTTTCTTTAACACTCGTGCAGAAATGTTGCATGCCCCGTGGTTGCTAAGCTGCAAAAAGCCCTGGGCAAAACTTTGCTGGGTGGAATTTCACTGCAAATGCACGTGTTCTGCGCGCCAGGAGGACAGCGTGAATGAAGGGCGCACTTCTGCGCACATCAGACTGGATAAATATTTACCGGGCGTAGAAATGGCGTCGTTCATCTTTATATGAAGGACTTTTAGAATATGTGCACTGTGCAGGCCTTTGGCATATGTATTTTGGATTTGTTATATCGTTTGCAGGCACCTATGTGTGCAAAAGCCGATCAGCAATAATGTGGTGATGTGATGCTTGCAGAGCGAGCACAATTCCTGTTTCTAAACTGATGGATGGGGCCTCTCCTCTTACATATAACCAGTTTTAAACTGGTCCCATCACTAGCTCAGCTGTTTTCCAAGGTATCATAGTAATGCGGTGAGGAGATGAGGGGTAAGTCGGCTGTCTCCCCATTTCATAGTTTGGTCTGCTAGTCGCGGACTCATATGTAATGTGTATCTGCTCTGCTACTGTTCAGGTGAAGGAACGCAACTTCAAACTCATGTTGGAAGCTTTTTATTCAGACCATATACCCGGAGCTTTGTGACGTGGTTACCTTTTTGTGTATTCTGGTTTGGCGTTCGACATTTGCTGGCATACCTTACCTACTGTACTTTTAGCTTTTATCATGAGGTAGCCCTCCAAGCAGCTGAATGTAAACATGCAATCGTTTCACCTGAGACGGTTGCATTTACCGATTCGTGATGGAAACTTAAAACGTCTGTGAATTATGTTGGATGCTACAGTACCTACCGCACGCCACTATTTTCCATTTCAGCACCGATTCCCTCTCGCTTCCCTGCTCTTGCGCTCGAAACTCGACATTGGTTCAACGCTTATCATTGCGTCAATCCTTACTTAGCACCCGGCCCTTCTGGGCACCACTGACAGTGCCTGCCTCACACCGTAATCGAGGCTTGCATTTGTTATCGGAATGGCAACGAGGCGGAAAGATGAGATAGCTCTATCTTTCAGCTTCAGGGAGTATTTCTTCATAGCGGATAACAGCTGTTCCGTTGAAATGCTCCGTTCCGTCTGATGCAAGCTTGCGCTTATTCTGAACGTAAGTTAGCATGCCATTTCCCGGTGTTTGTTGAGCAAGAAAAACAGAGAGCTGATTTCTTGATTTAAACAAAGCTGGCGTGAAGCATAACTCACTGCGCTTCTCTTCCTTATCCAGAAGTTTACCATCGGTCGGTTCCCTGCCGCGAAGTTTTGCCGCGCGGCGTTTAGTAGAAGTCCGCCGCTGGTGACGAGTTTTTCACTCCCTGGGGTAGCATATCTCCGCTGTCTGTTTGTTTCCCTGGTCGGTGGCACTGATGCCGGGTCTGTCAGACGCGGCCTCCAAATCCGGCCGGTCCACGGACCGATTTGGTCTACGGACCGATTTGGTCCGCGGGCTGACCGCCGGAGGACCACAAATGGCACGGGGGTGATGTCATTGAAATGGGACGCTGCTGCCGCCGCTACTCAGCACACCAGGCTGGTGCTCCGGGGGACGGGGATGCCGCTTCTCATGCCTCTGGAGGAACAATCCCCCTTTCTCGACTTACAGGCCTATGGCTATATCTATCTAATGTGTTTCTTTGTGTGGGTCTGTGTGCATTCTGCCTGTCACCTGTCCCATTTTTTTTAGGGTTTCTTCGATTACTGCTTTCGATTTCTCTTACCTATATTTTAATCTTTTTGCGCCTTTATTTCTGTGTGCGCTTTCGTTATTTTGCTTACCTTCTTATCATGCATCTCTCCGCTGGTGTAGCAATGGTTCTAACAATGGTTCTTGTCCGGCAGTTTGTCGTTTGTTCTCTGATCATGTCGCCTGTTGGTCATAGTTTGTTTGGGTATCTCCCCAGTCCCAGTATCTCCCCATGGCCGTCATCTCCAAAGCAGTCGCTCCACCTACCAATATTTATATACCACTCACCTGGGCGGTGCGACTTCTGTGCCGTGTCGACAGGGGTCGCCTGACCTGACCTCTGTACCACATCGGCAGGAACAGACGTGACCGTCTATTCCCACCACTGTTAGCGCGCCCGAGGCCATGCACACTTCCGGCCCGCTGATTCCACTAAGCCCCGATGGCTTCGCATTCTCAGAGAGGAAAATTAGCCGGCGCCTGGCGACTTTGATGACGAACTTGGGCTCCGATCGCCGGTCACCAGAGGCTGGCTTTGTGGCCGCCCAGGAAAGTCTGGCCCTTTGTTGGCAGAGGCGGGGGTGATTGTGAATGCCGCCAGGCCGCGGGAGGTGTGCTGGATGAAGACGTGACTCCGTGTGCCGGAAGCTGAAGTGGCGCCAGCACAACGGCACGTTCGGCTTTCGTTTCGGGCAGTTGGTTATTGCCGTTATCTGCTTTGGCTTTTGCTTGGAAATGATGCGTTGTTGTCTTGCTTTTCCTGTGGGTCTTGGATTTTTATGCCGATGTGCCACTGAGAATTCGGTGATGATGTGGTCTGAACAACACACACACTTCGCTGCTGACATTTATAACCAGCGCGCGCGATGGCCCGGTGTGTTCCCAGAACTGGTCTCCGACCATCTCCTTTTGCGTCGCTCCGCGAACTTGTCTGTCAGGCCTTCCTTCGGTCCTGCTGGAACCCACACAGTGATCAGCACCGCTGGATCTGCCTGCCCCCAGCTGAATCGGTGCCCGCTAACCGATCACACAGTTGTTTTGGTCGCCTCCGCCTGCATGTTGTGCCATGACGGACCTCGCCGAGGCCGGTCTTCCAGGTAATGTGACGTCCGAGCGGTGGCTATGAAAAGCCGCGGCTTTGGGCCAAAACGGGACGCTAGCAGCGCGGCCGAGCGACACGCCGCTGGTGCCGGAGCGGGCCTGGCGTTCCGGGCCGGCGCCGGAGGCCTGAGGACACAGTCCAGAGAGGCCCCTGTCTCTCCGTCCCAGAAGAGGGACGCGCCGCCCCCGTACCGGGAACGCTCCTCGCGCGGCGGCCACGCGACGGTCGCTCCCCAGAATCGGCGCTGTTTATGAACGCGTCTGTCGTCGGCCTGCTACCGCTCCTATCTGGACTGCCACTAGGCCGGGGACGCTGCTGTCAGCGGCTGCTACTGACATATGACTGTATCTGACTGACAGAGGTCCGTCTGGACCGTCACTGACTGACGGCGCTGGAGAAACATGTCGTGTATTTCCAGGGGAGGAGCGATGAGCGATCTGCACGCGTGAAAACTGTGTTCCAGCCTTGACTGTGTTCTGCTGTTACCGACATAGGTCTCGTCTCTGCTCAGTTTTTGCCCTTATTTCTATGCTGAGTATCTAATTCTCGTAGAGACGAGGATCATATGACCATTAATAGTCTGGTCGGTCTCCAACTGGTCTTGTCATGTCAACTTCCCTTTGCCCATGCTTGTGGCTGCTAGTGATGCAACTTTCGAATGCAGTGACTCAGTTTGATTTGCTAAGCACGGCTGCTGACTCTCTGAACTCAGATACAGAAGGTATCGGCTGAGATCTGCAGGAGCGATCTTTTATTGAAATGGCAGCCCACATGATTTGATATCCGGCGCGATAAGCCTTTGCAGGAGTATCGCTCTACCAAAATACTAACGGTGTTCTCCAAAAATAGGTGCCGCGTGGGGCATGTGGCAGACTTTGATCTGCCGCACATTTTTAGCCGAGGTAACCTAACCTCGGTACATTTATATCCGAGGCTATCTCTGAACATTTTTAGCCATAATTTCTGGCAATATCGGCGTGGAAGCGAGACCCTTATCAGGTAAACAGATGCGCCTCGCCCTTTCTACCAGCTACGCACAATACCTAACGTTAAACCAAAATTTGTACTTGAAAAATTGCGCCATTATTTGCCAATCTTTGCCAAGAAGAGCATATAATTTAACGAAATTTTATCGACTATCTGCCCAACAATAACACAAGGAATAGTTCCAATCACTCAATCTTAGTGAGCCTCAATACACTAATTAGGGAAAGGACACCATTGGCATTGCTTAGGACTCCTAGGCGGCGGAACGGGGAGGGCACCGGGGCACCGTGCCCCCTTTGATTTTGGCATTTTAACATTAGCCCTATGGGCGTTACATGGAAAGAATGGGACCAAAAGTCGGCAGTGCCCCCTCCCCCTTAATTGAAGGTGTTCCGCCGCTGCTGCTGATTGTCATTGCTCAGGCCTGGCCCAGTCACTGCAGGTTATGTGACCGGCCAGCCGCCTGGGGTGTTTGTCAATGTCATCAGTCGACCTGTGTTAACATGATGACTTGTGCAAGACATGACGATCGGGCGGTGTGGAAGGTGCTTCCCCTCCCTCCGTATTGGACCGTTGACGCGGGCGCTGTTGGCTAACGTGACACGGGCAGACGAGGAGTGGGTGTGTGCGCCAGGGGTAAGACCCCGGCTATACCATTTTTCTAGTAAGGGAGACCAAGGGGAGAGCAGGGCAATACCCACGGTCTGCTTCAGTAGGGTCGATGGAGAAGGAAATTAACACTGATCATTGACTTGAAACGGTGATTATTACGTCGACATCTATGCATTCTGTTTAATTTAAATGTCGAATGTTCTTCTTTGAAGTTCATTAGGCTTATAAAGCTCAATCACCTCATCACCTAAATATTTGAATTTTTAAATTCCGAGAACATTTCTTAAGCCTTTTTTAGAATGCTGAGGCTCGTATGTTCAGTGTAATGCCGTGCTTCCTATAAGTTACTCACAAGTGTAATGCTAGGAATTCATACTGAATACAGCGTAGCAACAGCGCTTGTTCAAATGAAGATGACCCGGGCAGGGTCCTACTGGGGCTAGTAGTCCTCGCTGAATTTTGAACAGGCGAAATGTGTTTCGACATCTAAATGGAGCAATGTTCAACAAGGAAATAATAAAAACTCATAATGTATCCACGGATCGCATGTAAATGGGCGAGCTATGTTTTATGTAGCTCTACGTATCTCGCCCTCATCTTCACACGTGCTTTTTTGCATAGGCTAATTTTGCATATCCTTGTGATGCATTCAGCAGGATATTGTTCGCATAAATGGGGAGTGTCCTTTGTGGCACGAATTTCGGCTAGTTCCTGCATCTGCGCCGGTATTTTATTTCACACCCTGGCCGGCATGGCGTTACAAGTTACCACAGGTGTTGCCTGGTTTCCATACCTACTTGTTTCCATTGGGGGCATGTTCCGACTTCGGTCCTTCCTCAAGATGCCACACAAGTTATCTTACATCTATCTGCTCGATTAAATATGAGCCATGCAATACAACCAAAACGCAACCGGATTTCCGCTCCATCACATTGTCTTTACCCAATCACAACCTGGAACGCATTCAGCTTCATTTGATTGACGATGTGCTATGCACGAATTAAACAGTTGTCTTATTTTCTTAGCCCTATTTTGAATATAATTATTAGCATGTGGCTTACGGTTTTCATTGCAGTTATATGATTCAAGACAAGTGAAATAATTAAAGGGATCCAGTCACCCTCCAGTCCGAAGCCTTTTATTTTAGTTTCAGCTGTTGCCACCCCAGCCCCGAGTCGCCACCCCCTCCCATTGACACCGCCCCCCCCCCCCGCTGTCTGCAGGGACCCTCTCTAATGACCCTCCGTCTGGCGGGCGGCCCCACTGATCATTCCGTTCCGCTCCAACGACTCGACTGCACGCACTGGGGGGGGGGCGGTTCGGTACCGAGAACAGCCCCCCCCCCCCCCGGCCCACTCGTGACCCCTGGGCCGCACCGCCCGCCGTATGATTATTCGTGTTTTAGTGTCGGCAGTGTGCAGGCTATTAGCAGGGAATGGGCAGCGACGGGTATGTCCGGTTCAACTAGCGAGCAGGGAATGGACGGACGGACGGATGGACGGACGGACGGACGGATGGATGGATGGATGGACGGATGGATGGACGGACGGACGGATGGATGGACGGACGGACGGATGGATGGATGGATGGATGGACGGATGGATGGACGGACGGACGGATGGATGGACGGACGGACGGATGGATGGATGGATGGACGGACAGACAGTAGACATGTCGGCAAGCCTCAAGTTATGCTGATAATTGACTTTGTCTAATATCATATAAGGACACTAGAATTGATCAAACCTCACTTGATCTTACCTGACCTCGCCTTATTTTACCTCATCTTATGACCTGGCCTGACCTCACTAGGCCATATCAAACGAGAGTAGACTTACTGACAGCAGTCGGGGAAACTGTGGTCAAATCTTCCATTTTTAGAAAGCCTTCCATTTTTGGAAGGATTTTCTATATATGGGTACGCACCTTCCAAAAATGGGTACGCTGACGACGTCATCGTACCCAAATATAGAAAATGTTGCGCATATGTTGGAACTTACCGATTTCCGCCGAACATGAGGCAAATGCGACTATCGCCCCTGGTCGCTTTCTATTCGCCATAGTGAAGTGTCCATAATCTAGCGTGGATGTCTAAATCCTAGCGTGGATGTATTTTAGGTAATTTTTCAAAGTAATGAGTCGTGGAAAATTGACAAAAATTTACCGACAAACGATGGTTTTATAAGACTTTATCAAACATTTTGTAAGCAAAAAGCATCAAAAACGAAAAGTAAATATCCTTAAAAGTACTTTAGTGACGGGCCATGCTTGTTCGATACCGCCGACTTTATTTACAGTGCGGAATTGTCTGGACAGAGTGCGGCGGTTTCGGGAGTGTAGTGGCGAGTAAAACTTGTATTTGTTGCCGTTTTCTGCATTTATTAGCATATTGTGTGGTTGATTTCAATTTTTAAGGCTTTTGCCAAACATTTGGGTGGAGGTCTCGTCATTTTTCAATGTTTTTTTTTTTTTTCCGGAATATGGGACGAATTAAATAGGCGTTGCTGCGCCGTTTTTCGTGTTACTTTCTAATTTCTATCGAAGGAGCATGAATCTTCAATTTATATGAGGAATAGTAAGTTTAATTTAAACCATTTTTTTGTCAGGGCTATAGCTGTGTTCCTCCTGGTTGGTTATTGACCAGCTGTTTTCTCTTCTGAATTTCTATGTGTCCTCTAGAAGTAGAAAAAGAGAGCAGTGCGCCAGGACACCATGCTATTATATCACTATGTACATTGACATAGCATGCCTGTATTACCAACACTAGCACTGCTGCTTCTCCTTATATCAATGATCATAAATGGCAAAATCAACTATTAATGTTACACATTTAAAAAGGCCGTAACTTAAATCAAAGAATGTGAATCACAGTTGGGAACACTGAGATTAGACCTTCCAATTTTGGAAGCCTTCCATTTTTGGAAAATGCATACCCATTTATGGAAGGTCCTTCCAAAAATGGAAGGCTTCCAAAAATAGAAGATTTGACCACAGTTTCCCCCACTGACAAACACAGACAGACAGACACACAGACATATCGACTAGCCCCCAGACAGACAGACAGACAGACAGACAGACAGACAGACAGACAGACAGACAGACAGACAGACAGACAGACAGACAGACAGACAGACAGACAGACAGACAGACAGTGGGACGGACGGGCGGCCCCGCCGCAGCACTTACACAGCGGGGTCATTGCTGGGTTCGGGGAACCAATCGGCGCGCCACGGGAGGGCAGCCAGTCGGGTGTGACGTCATACATTCGGTCCAGCGGAGGTGACGCAACTGGGGGAAGGACGTGCCACAGAACTGGGAGCCGGTCCTGCGGTGGGTGGGTGGCAGCCGTCATAGAGTCGGTGATTGATGGCATCTCGATGGGCGAGCCACGAGGGATTTCATTAAAATGTCTTGGTATGGTGGTTTTGGACGATGATGAGGCCTTACATTCGGCTGGGAGGATTCGCAGAAGTATTGTGTGCGCAGAGTTATTTCCGTGCTTCCTTACAGTGCAGACACTTAACAATCTTTTACAGACTAAAAAAACTTATCAGGTACGAATTCCTTCTGTATTCGTTTCCGTCCGGGAATTGGGTCTCATTTCAATGGTTACCTTCCAATCCGAATGTTCCTGTCTCATGTTAAGAATAGCTGACAGTTGGCCTTAACAATTGTGCAACCAATCAGGAACTGTGAGAACTGAACTAGTGACTGTTTCCATGTTCCATGAACGACACAGATCCCCCTGTTTTCAACATGACCCGGCGTTCAGTGGCTCTGAGCCCACCGAATGCACTGCGAATCCACGGAATACATTCAATCACCAGTCGTCTATCCTAGAATTAATTCCAGTCCATCTGAATTGACGTCAGTCCCCACTCGCACTGCCTTAATCCAAATGCCAGCTGCCAAAATGGTACATTTTCGCGCGATGCCTGCATTGCAATGCAAGTCATGGCTAGCGAAGTAATGTATTAAACAAACCTGTCTGCCGGTTTGGCCCGGGATTGGACTGTGTGCTATCGACTTGCCCCGCGACCGCTCGCGGACTAACCCCCCACTAACGGGATCTCATCCGCCCTGTGTGATTTCACCGACGGTGGTGACGGTTTCGACCGCAGACCGGCCTCCGACCGCTCAACCGACCGACCGACCGACCGACCGCAAGCCGACCTCCGACCGCCCGACCGACCGACCAGGGACGTCTGATCAAACCTTTGTCACGGCCGCGGCCGCAGCCACCGCGCGTTTGGTTTTATGGGAAACCGATCAGTCGCCCAGAGGTGATGTCACCACAACGGCACGTTGTGTGTGACGTCACCTGTCGCCGCGCGCTGACGTCACCGTTCTCTGATAGCGAGTATCATTGGCGAGAGTCGGACCGATGTCCGGCTAGCAGCAGTCGCTACTTCACTCAATCTATCCTGAGTCACTCCAGCGCTCGATTGATGCCGTTCCGTCGCAGCTTGACAAGCAGGTGTGTGTGGCTGGCTTTGCAAAGTCCGTTTGGTGACAGGATAACTAAGCGAGCGGGTCGGTCTGATGTTGGCTGTTTTTCGTACCACCTGGCGAAACATAGGGGTTTCCGAAACGTTAAATGCAATTAATAAAGTGTGGATTTCGCATTAATCGGTCGGGATAATTGATGAATAAGAACAAAACGATGGGTGATTTTGACGCATCCGCTATTACTCGTATGTAATGATGGCGTAGGATCTAGCTTCTTGGGGGTAGAAGTTCCGATTACATAAGTCATCAAAATGACGGTGGGGTATTCCAAGGTTTGGAGGTCCTCGGCCAACTTTCCCATCTGATTATCAAGTGTGAAGGGAAAAACAGATATGTTTGCATTGCCACACGTGAAGGGAAAACCAAACCTTCACTAAAAAGTCTTTGGAAAACCTAACCCAACCTAACCAAATGATTTACAAACTAAAGCTGCTGTCTCACTACTTAGCTACTAACTGGTGGCTTTCCTAGCATACAGCCCATAAACCAATTGCAGGGGAACCATTACACTGGTGATAGCACCTGTCGTGTTGTCTGTAGCTATTCAGAGCTCAAATTTCGGCACTTTGTCCTGCAACCTCAGTCCTGGGCTCAGACACTGGACCTTATCGGGCCATTACCATGATAGGGCGGACCGTTAGATAATGAACTTCATGCACATTCCACGAAAACAATCGCATTGAGTGTGCATGTTGCACTTGCAATGCGCCACGAAATGTCGCACTCCTTTGTCGTGTGTTTTGACTCTTTGATCTTTCAGCCGCCGACTTTGTTGTTGTTTGTTGTTGTTGTGTTCCTTGACCTTCAGCAGTTCGTTAGTTGATAGCAAGTTGATAGACCACGTCAGCAAAGTTAGCGTTGTTTCGAGTTGTGATTATGCCACGTGACATTTTCAGCCTTCAGGACTTCCCGGCAGCGCATCTTGACGATTCTGTCGCTGACTGCTACGTTTTGACGTCGTACCGCAGCGGCTTTAGGCCCGTGAGGCTGTGCGGCCTGTTGCCGGGCAGGGATTTCCAGGATATTTTGCGGTGCGGTGTAACTCTGAGTGCTCGAACCGCTGTCGCCGGGACGTATGCTTTCTGTTTGCAGCTCTGGACATATGTAGTAGATCTAAGTGTTCGTAACTTCTCCCTTTGAGTGATAGTTGTAAGTGAGGTGTTGTATTGTGGAGGCTGCTGACGCCATCTTGCTCTGTTCGGCAGGCTGCGTTGAGGTCTGCTGTTGCTGATTCCTCGTCGAAGTTCTGATGAAGATCGAGCGTTTTCCTTCGCTGGGAAATCAGTTCAACCATCGGTGATTCCATCAGTCGACATTTTTCTACCCGTGCAACAAGTGTTTGGGTGGCATCGCTGCCCACTTCCCTGACGGATAGCACTGCTGCCCCATTTCTCCAAGACCGCCAACAAATCGGCGTCCCTCCACCCATCTCCAATGACAAACGGTCGTTCCCTCTCACCCTAATCCACATCTGCGCGCGCTGTCCGAACTCGGGCGGACAGATGTTCGCCCTGCCCCGGCCGTGTAGTGATTCCAGTGAGCCGGGACTCTGCGCCATGGCCAGTCGTTCCAGCGACCGAGTGGCCGGCGATAGGCGGTGCTTTTCCTCGCCGGTTTTCCTCTCGCCGATTCGCTAGTGATAGGGATGAGAAATGGGTCGCCGCTTTGTATCGCGAATTGTGAGTTCCACGTACTTGAATGATATCAGGGGTCGGTAGAATTGGAGAATCGAATAGCCTTTATACGCCTTCTAGTGAGTATGATATCTTGTGATAAGAACGTTGCAATTTACCTTATATGTATGCCACCTGCTTGGGTTGTACTGGAGTGCATATCAACCTCATTACATCATAGCCACACATATGTCCGGTGGCCATCGCAAAACCAGCTAAATCTGCGTGCTGAATTGTTTTGCAGAGCCGCGAACCGCGTTTCGTGCCGTTTTTCACTGTTTACCGTGGCTTCAATGGGACCTTTATCCAGGCGAAACACGATTATTGTGAGCATGGCGACCAAGTGGACCCACTGTAACCGAAAATAAAAACGGCTGCAAGGGCTTACACGATAATCCGCGGCCGGCCGGCGGCGGAGGATCCCCCGAGTTGTCCAGAGGAGCTGCTTTGACGTACCTTACAAGGCCTGCGCGGACATGTTTTCCTCCTGGTACAGTGAAAAGTGTCGGCCAGTGCTTTCGTAGTCGGTGGCTGAAAATACACGGTCCGGCCGGAATCGGAGACACTGCGGCACACAACTGCACGTGCTGTGAGAAACAAACCAGCTGAGACCCCGCGGGTCGGTCAGGTCAAGTCAATAGCGTCAATAGGTCAATAGCGCCCAGCGCCCAGCCAGCGAAACGCGAGCAAACCAAAATAGACAGGCTGGGCGGACCAGGGTATATTGAATTGAACGGGACAGAAATAGAGCAGAAAGGTGACCAAGCCGCTGGCCCTTCCCGCTCCGAAATCGGCGCAGCGTTCAGACCTGGAGACAGCTCTTTCGACGTGAAAAATTCGCCGGATAATTCGCCATTTGGACAACGGTCGGCAAGTCCAACGCGCGCTAAATGGGGATGAATTGCTCCAGAGTGGTTCGGGGAAGGATGCGGTCATTTTTAATGGCACTGACTTCTGGAAGGAGATTAGGAACAGGTCTCGGGCATTAGGTGGGATGTTTTAGGAAAAAGCACCTTCTATAGCGATGTCCTTGCGTTCGGTTCAAGCTCGCTGTGCTGGATTTGGGAAGTGATGGTCTTAACTGAGTCGAGCAAACGGCTCTATAACGAATACACAGTGGAAGGAGTCTTAGTTCCTATTATGAACGTGGTGGACTTGTTAAAGTGACCGATTTTTATCGCCAAAGTCTGGAACCGCACCGATAAAGTTCGCTGACATACGCCGAATCGCAATTCTGGCCTGACAGTCTCGATAAACTGGTCTTAGGTCACCGGGCATTTGGGCCAGGGTAATTCGATTTTCAGAGTAGATGAAAGAGAGCACTGAATGTTGTGTCGCAAGCCGACGCTTTTCACGCGAGACATTCGCGAAAAACCGAGGGAGGGGTCCATCGGACCCCCATAAGTTAAATTTGTTATGCTTACGCATCGCTATGATGCCTACTTAAATACGATTTCCAACCCTTTTAGCTTGTAATATCTTTGAAGAAGACGCGAAGGCATTATGGAACGCCCACTGACGGATGAGACCCCACCCCTCGTCACCCTCATTTTTCTTGTCAAAAGTAAATTGGGGAAAAAAATGCAGCACCTATAGTTAGGCAGCCACCTGAACCGAACCATGTGTGAACTGGCCTTATCTCTTATACCACATCCGTAAACCACATCCTGACAACGGGTCACCTCGGGGGGGGGGGGACATCCGGGGGGGATATTTCCGGTCTGCACACCGGCCGCCGGACCGGATGGACCGACTTTCCGCGAGACGCGACTGCGGCCCGTTACCCGGCGCCGACCCCTGAGTCAGCGGACGGCGGCGGTGACGTCATCGGTGACAGGGTGTGACGTCATCGAGGACAGGGTGGCGTCATCAAGGACGGTGTTGGTTCATTTGAGGACACTGAAATGCGTGGGTGAAAGCAAACTGAGGTGGGGCCTCTGCTAGTTTGTTTCGCCTGAGAACGTCTTGCCACCTCTCAGAGGGCCGGTAATATGGGCGGGGATTCAAACTAGACCTCAGCTGTTGACATTGGAACATGTCAGATATTGACTAAGGCAGTGTTGATCCTCGTGGAAGTCCCTTGCCCCTTATCGTTGCCTGCCTGGTGTGGGCGGCGTACCGCGAATGGTGGGCACAGGTGTCCGGAAATGATTCCCTTTCTGGGCAATGATGTCAGACGCGAGTACTGTCAGTTTCTATAAATAGAACGTTACGTAAACGAATCAGCTAATTACCGACGGTAATTTCGCCGCGCGAATGACCATTGCAATACGTTGAACGGATGTCCATTTGTAGAAAGTTTCCCGGAATAATAAAGACATTCTCCAAACAGTTTGGTCGGTGTACAGCTGGTTTTGGTTTGGGTCACTTCGGAAGACGGTCAGCTAAATTGAGATAACAGTTTCAGCTGCCGGTGGGTCCAATGAGTAGTGGGAGAACTAAGCGTTTCAATGTTTTATAACGACCCCTCCACTCGGATGCGGGCTTACCCAGATTGATTGGCCGTAGTGGCCGACTTTTAATGTCGGTTAGCGCAGCTAATCTAGTGTTAGTGTCTCATAATGGAGCCGTTGTCAGGCTAGGAGACACTCGAGAAATCATGGTCCCGATAAACATCAAATAAACACGATAAACACACGATAAGTGGCAGCTGCGACGGGCCGACCATATCTTCACTGAATGCCAATAGGTAGGCAGTCTAACTAAGTTCTGGTACCCATGTGAATTAAAATGCATCAATCACTCATGTGCACTTACCTTACTCCAAAAAAAGCTCAACGGTACGCGCAAATTTCGTACAAGAAATAGTTCGGCCAGGGCCTCATTGCAATGTCTGATTTCTGCGCGAAGAACTGGATTGAAACAGTTGTCGGAATCATCGCCACGGTCCAGTGTCCATCCATCAGTGCAGTTCAGTGCAGTCCAGTCCATTCGTGTCTCGAAGCCCACCTCGCCACCCCAGTCCCCAGGTCGCCGGTCATTCCGAGGTACTCGCGTGACGTCATTGTTCCAACATCAGCCGGCCGCCCAGTCTTCCAACAATGGCGGCGGCCACTCATGCGCTGACGTCAGCACGCCTTCCGCTGACGTCACACTGCAGCATCCTGGGCTCTGATTGGTCGCTGCGCGTAGTGTTCGACCAATGCGCGTCATTTCGAAGATGCGCCGGTTTTACCGTTTGTAAGTTGCGATGATCGGCGTCATTCGTTGTAAAGTGGAAAGATGAGCTTCTGCTTGCAAAATAATTGGCTCGCACGCAGCTCTGCGAATCGAGAGGCTTCAGCAACTCAAACCGGAACCATAAATGAGTTGAATTATAATCAGCTCCTTTTATTTGACTCTGCACATTCTTATTCATTCATTCATTCATTCATTCATTCATTCATTCATTCATTCATGCATGCATGCATTCATTTTCATGGTGGATCGGAGTAGGAAGTGCTTCAAATCCTGGACCATTTCGATTGTCAATGAAACGCTTCTGTTACTGTGACTTATTCATTGTAACAGGAAGTCGTATTATACACAACTCATTTATTATTTGTGAAACAGGCAGTCGCAACTCGCAACTCGCAAGACACAGTAGGCCTACCACATCATCAAATCCTCAAAACAACGAGTCGCGTACAACGCGGCACACCATCTTTGCCTAAATTAATGTTCCTTCCGTATGGAGACGGGTCCTGGTTACCAGAAGGTGGCACATGTGTTTGACAGCCACCATGTAGGGGAAAGTGGGGTAAGACGGTCAGGGTAGGTAAGACGGGCACCCCTTCTGCAGACCAAACCAATAGCGCTACGAGCAAGAAAAGTTAGGACCAGAATTGCCTTTCCCACTACACACCACCATTCAAGTCTGGTGAATTTGTGTTCAGTCGATAATCTTTTATTTTGATTTCTTTAAAACACTCATTTCATTGAAAACATCCATAATGTATTGTGCAAGCTTTTGTGTACAGCACTATAGAGTTAAAAACTCGCAATCACTTGTGGTACACTCATATGCCAACAGTGTTCATTTACGGCGGATTTGCTTTGTCTGCATCAAATTGTCCACAGCGAAAAATCGTGCTGAACTTCTGACATTGAGTTTGGGGTAAGACGGGCAACTATGAACCCAATGGGTCTGTAATGGTGAAAATATTTTTGTTGCTGTAGGAAAAAAGAAGCATTTCTAATAAGAATATGTTCGATTCCGATACTCACAGACATGTTAGCAATATTCCTTCGGCACAGTTTATTCTCGAATAATGAATGTGAAAAACGGTTCTACATGGCTTCTGAACTAGGGCCTATATAGGAGCATACGCCTTCTGCACGAATCTCGTATACTGCCATTTCCGAAGCACTTGAGACCAACGAGCGACTGTATAAATGCGGCTAATCTCGGGCATTTGTTGCGAGCTGCGCTGATCGGTGAAAGAAGCTGGCCGTCTTGCCCTACCCATGTGACCGTCTTACCCCATGGGGTGGGGTAAGACGGGTTTTTGCAAGGTTTTGCAAAAATAGCTGCAGTTTATTTGTTGAATCAGGTCTAAGTCTCATCTTCTGGCAAATGAAAGTAAAATGTCTGAAAAAGGTTTTCACCCAGTTTCCCGTTTCTATGATGTTTCTAACCGGCCGAAAAATGGCTCCAAAGTTAAGGTGCCCGTCTTACCCCACTTTCCCCTATCATCCCGAGGCACCGCAGGTCGGGCTGATGGAAGCCCTGCTCTGTGACGTCATTGGTGGAATGGCTCTGTGATAAACACGCTATACGTGGCATGGTGCTCTGATGCAAGTGTCTGTGCTCTTTGTGAGAAAGTTCCGATTCAGTCATGAATTATTGTTGGAGTGGAACCGCTATTCTCTGGGAGAGGCTGGGTAAACAATGTAGTCCCTGCTTACACTGAAGACAGTAGAGGATTCGGAGGTCAAGTTATGGGGAAGAACAATTTACTTTTATACGGTCGTGCACTACTATGAACGATTCCTATGCTCAAAATTGTATTTTTATAATTCATTTTATGGCTTTTGTCATGTTTCCTGTTCGTACGCACCACTGGGTATGCACCCTGGGCAATGGGCAGCTGTTTCATTTACGACGACCTCGCCCATGTTTCGCCGCTCCCCCGCACGTGCCCTTCCTCCCCCTGACCCCCCGCGTCACAACTCATGACGCGTTTCAGCCGACCGAGCCCAGTATAGCACCTGGCAACCGGCCACCCATCTGGTAACCCTTCGTCAAGCTCCTTATAGATCTGGCACGTCCGGCTGAATTCGGGTGAAGCGGCTCGCGCGCGCGCGCTAACTATTTATGTTGGTGGTTAGGGTGAATTATTCACGTCTCCTGGTGACGGCCGGTGTATTGGGGGTCCCGACGGGACGGTGTAGTAACGAAAATACAGCTCGGGGAAACGCCGGGTCGAACCATGGGGAGGGGAGGGTCTAAAGAGGGGCCCTGCTTCACCGCTGGGAGGGCCTTTTAAAAGGGTAACGCGGGTCTGTATAAATGATGCGTTACCAACTATCGAATCGTTCAAATCGATTATATTGATTTTAATAACATTGAAAAGAGCCACAGTACCTACTATTCGTCACTTTCGACCTTAGAGTCGACCGCGCTCGATGCCGGGCGCGCTTCCTTTAGATTGAAATATATGCGCATCTTGTGATCTTTTAACATTGGAAGCTCGATTCCGTTGTCCCTCCAAATGATCAGTTACTGCGTGAATACTATATACTATTCTAAACACTGAGCATGGGGATTAGCCAGCATGATGTCTTGGATGGGCAAAACATCTTGATTCCAAGTCACCAGTTGATCTGAAATTCCAGCCAACCAGCATCAACAGCTTCTTAAAGACAGCTGAAGAGCATCTCTGAGTTCACACGGAGTATGCACTGGGATTTACTCACGTGCAGTCGGCAGCCATGTCTGATATTCTGTGACTCACTGAGGCAAGCCGACGGTGTCTCACGTCCCACGTGCCTCGCTGTCTTTATCGTGTCTTGTAGGCTACCTCGCCATCCTTGGTATCTGGGCTCGGACAGGTCCCGCTGACCCCCCCCCCCCCCCCCCGTATTCCCGGGAACCCTGATGTCACCCTCGCCAGACCTGATAGACTCTATGTGGAACTTGTAGCTGGCCAGTTCGCCTTATGAGGCATCGCCACAAAATCAACTGTCAACGATGAACGGAATGGGGCAAATCGCCTGCTAGCCATACTCTCCCATGGATGTGATTTGATGTTTGTAAGTCTTCTGTGTCATCTGGATTCAATCTGGTCACGCTCTTTAGAAGTTTGATGATCTCTTTGTTGCGTTGATGGAAACCGAATTCTCGCCATCCTTTGTTACAAGAGCTCAAGATCCTCACAGACTTGCGTTCTCTCGCTGCTTATATACGAGTACATACCTAACCATCATACCCCCCCCCCACACCGGTAAACCCGCACACTGCAGTCTGTGCAGCTGCCTCGGTGCATATTTCTGGGCATTGACAGAGCGCCAGCTCCCCGGGTGATCGATCACCGGCAGCGCTCCGCAGATGCCGCGGGCAGCCCAGAGAGACGAGAGATGTTCCTCTGAATCCGGGTGGCCGACTGTGTGCTGGGAATCGGTGCGCGGTCGGTCCGAGTCGGCAGTTGTGGGCGGCTCATGGAAAGGCCGCCGGCGCTGCAGTGCAGGCATGGCGTTCCGAGAGAGAGAGGGAGAGAGAGAGAGAGAGAGAGAGAGAGAGAGAGAGAGAGAGAGAGAGAGAGAGAGGGAGAGAGAGAGAGATAGATAGAGAGAGAGCGAGAGAGCGAGCGAGAGAGACAGAGAGACAGAGAGAGACAGAGAGACAGAGAGAGACAGAGAGAGACAGAGAGAGAGACAGAGAGCGACAGAGAGACAGAGAGAGACAGAGAGAGAGAGAGAGACAGAGAGACAGAGAGAGACAGAGAGAGACAGAGAAGATGGGACAGGAGAAGGATAGTGTAGGAGTGGGAGAAGCAGTAGGGGTCAAGAGAAAGAGATGAAGATCAGAGCAGAGAGACTGCTGACTGAGGGCAAAAAGAAACCTGACAGCAAAGACATAGAAACGTAAAAAGAGCTGGCGAAGGAAGCTGGTGTGCAAATGAATATGTTTTTAGCTGACATGTGGTGACTGTTTGCGTGCCTGTTCCACGGACGCTTACAGCACAGCAGAAATGTCTCTTACTTCTTTTGCTCCAAGTTGCGACCTTGCTTAAATCTGCGCTAACATCTGCGCTGACACATCCAGTTTGGGCCATGTAGTTCGGCATAGTGACAGGGCGCGCTGCCTTATACAGCCTCTGAGCCTGACGGCGGATACGGCTCAGTCCTACCGGTCCGGTATATACCACCCCACGATCTGTATGGCACGGTCTGGGTCGGGCTGACCGGTCCTGCGGCCGAGTTTGGGGATCCGGCGGGCCGGCCCGCTGGCGTGCCGGGCCCGTTCAGAGCACGCCCCGCTGACGCCGGCCGGCCGGCTCTCACCTTGAGCTGTTGTCAGGGCGCCCAGCTGGAAAATGGCGCAGTTGGTAGGCGCAGTTTTGGTGTAATTGTTGATGAAGATAGGGTAAAAGTGTTTGTGGGCGCAAACATGGGCTATCTGATGTGCTTGTAGGTCATGTTTTATCGCAAAGTAAGCAGCTTCACTTTATCATGCTTTTCCGCTGTTTTGAAATGCACCTTCGTGCTTATGAAATTCGCGTCTTGTTTTCCTTTTGCTCGTTAAACCAGACGTAATTGGTTTTACGGATTTACCCAGCCATCCATATCGGAAGCCGCACATTCAAACTTTGTCAGGTGTTACAGACACGGAGCGTACAGAGAGACACTCAGTTTTATTTCATTGAGCCCCATGTATCCGGATTCTAAGCTCGCACCGTTCGAGTGCAGGACCCAGTCCATCGTCTGCTTTACATTCCGTGTGTGTGTATGACTGCTCTGTGTTTAGGCTCTGTATCGCTGTGCTATGAGTGTTTCGTGGCATTGTCTGTATCGCCGTCTGTGCTCCGTCTGTGCCTCCGTGCCCAATCTTTGTTACTTCTTTGTGCCGTACCTACTCCTAAGCTTCTTTTGTACAAGTGAACTCTGTCCGTTATTAGTCCGTTTCGTGTGTTCGTGGCCCGACTGCGTAGTGTGTGCCGTAGCTGTCCATGTGTCTATACTCCCGTCTCACTCTTTCACGCGAGTCGCGCGCGTCCATCAACCCCCGCCCGCCTGTCGGCGCGTCGCTCTCTCTCTCTCTCTCTCTCTCTCTCTCTCTCTCTCTCTCTCCCTCTCTCTCTCTCTCTCTCTCTCTCTCTCTCTCTCTCTCTCTCTCTCTCTCTCTCTCTCTCTCTCTCTCTCTCTCTCTCTCTCTCTCTCTCTCTCTCTCTCTCTCTCTCTCTCTCTCTCTCTCTCTCTCTCTCTCTCTCTCTCTCTCTCTCTCTCTCTCTCTCTCTCTCTCTCTCTCTCTCTCTCGACCCGTGTCGACGTCGACGTCTGGTCGGTGCGCGCCTCCCGTCATCGTAGCCATCGATTATTGACATCTGTCATTCCCGGTACGACGCGCTGAACTCATCGGGGCCTATTGATCAGGCGGCGGGCCGGCTCGGCGCGAGCTCACCGACCTCGCCGCCGTCTCGCCCTCGCCGGGCGAGTCGAGTTCGCGGCTCGCCCTCGCCGGGCGAGTAGTCGAGTCGACTTCGACTCACCCTCGCCAACCTCGGTGCGTCATGAAGGAGCTGGCAACCTAGGATTGTTGCATGTCCACGATGGTAGACAAGTTTCTGAGAGGCTTTGTCTCCACAACTGTGCCATCTTGGTGGATGGAGGTTAAATGAAGGTGGTGGAAGGGATGTGGAGTGGATTGTGGATGGGTCGTAGACAAATGCGAGCAAACGTTGACGGAGCGACTAAGGATGTCTGTAGACAAATGCAGATAGGATAGTTGTAAGCGGTTTGTAGAAGACTTGAAGCTTCGAAACTCGCAAACATGCGAAGTCTGTTTGGAAACAACTTACTCCCAAGCAAAGTTGGACGACCCTGAACGTCTGTGAACTGAGTCCGAGGGCTGTGGATTGTCGACATCCCCTCGCCACCTGACCCCAGCAGATCCAGGTGTTCAATTTGCACCGGCCGCGCCCGCACCGGACCAGACTCCGCCATCTCCCAGCTGAGTGTATGCAGAACACTCAGCGGACACTGATGGAATCAGTGCCCGTGCTCCAACACAACAGGTAGCATGTTTGGCGCTTGCTCCGGCGCCGACAAGCAGCCGGAACAAAGCGCGATACGGCCTATGCAAAGGCGCTCAGGCGGCGACAGACCGCATGACCAGACCGCTGGTGGAGTGAGCTTCCTGGGCCACACCCTCGGTGACTGGGCTGGCAGCACCCAGAGACGGCTGGCAGTCGTGGTGTATGGCTAAGCAAGGTGAAAGGTCCTTTAGTATAGGCTAGGTAGTAGGTACATCAGCTGTTGATATAAATAGCTCAGTTTTTACATGCATGCAGCGGACTGCGTCTGTAATATTAATACAGTCCGTGGGAAAGTGAACCATCAACGAACGTGCGGCTCTTCAAGATAGCTGTTTTCTGTGCCGCTTCAGGTCTAGTCAGTCACTCATCAGTCATCTGACCATAACGATAGGGAAAGAAGAAAACATATGGTGAAAGCCATGCTTTTACGATATTGTCAGCGAAACGTAGGTATACCTAGCTGCGAATTAATCTGCTTCGAAACATTTCAAGACATGTTTGGGAGAAGACAGCGTTTGAAGTTTTTGGCCTGTTATCAGTTGGTACTTGTATTATTCGCCGAATAATATGCCTTTATCACTCAGATCCAACCGGGCCAGACACAGTCACCTGTCCCTACCATCTGCTGGTCCGGTCCGCCAACTGCGTTCCTGGAGCTGTGGATCCGTATATCTAACCGTTTGACCGCAGATCTCGACCGATTTCCTCTCGGTGACGGCTGTCTCCGCCAGGCGACTGGTCCAACTGTCTCAGAGTCCACTGAGGGTGTCTTCTCTAATCCTCGAAGGCTGTCATGGAGACATCACAGTCTGTTTCCACCTGTGGTTAAACTAGTCCAATCCAGTGTGGTCGGCGTGGTCCAGTCGCCAGAGATTGATCTAGAACGCCGACGCCACCGCCACAGGAAAGGCGTCGAACTCGGGAAACCCGCCGTACCGTTGTCAAGGTTACTGTGAAACCGAACGTGACCGAAAGATTGCGGGCTCCTCCGCCCGTCTGCGGTATCGAGTATCGACCGAGACGCGCGTTGTGAGATGCATTTGATGGGATCTGAAGAAGCCCAGACAGAGGCGCTTGCGTTTTTTTCAGATTAGGTGACAGTATTTGGTTGGGACTCTGGGTTTTTATTTTGAACTTGGAGGATTAGGAAATATTGTCTTGAAGTGTATGCCACAAGCATTGCGCCGTGCGCGCATAAAAGAAAAAAAAAACAATTTTGAAAGTTGAACTTGCTCTGCGTTTTAAGTATCGGGCTAAGCCTGGTTTCACATGTGGCAAACAATGGCCACAAGTGACTGTGCTTTTACCACTCCGAACTCCCTTTCCAGAGTGGTTCTTTGGCGCTGGTGTGGCTCACACAGCCGGTGGGGAAAACGGTGGGGGGTCTGTGATCGGGCGTTCCGAGCAGCAGGAAACTCCGCGTGTGCCCGTTAGCCGGGTCCGTCCGTCGGCTGGCTCTGACGTGGCCGGGGTATTCCGCTCAGGGAGGATGTGTGCCGACACCGGGGCGGTACAAGGCGCAGGACCGGCAGGATACAAACCGGGGACGGTGGGCCGGCGAAGGACCGCGCCGGCGGCTGCAGTCCGAGGTCCACCGAGTCGCCGACGGTGACTCGAGTCATGCAGCGCCCATGCAAACGGTTCGAAGCGCAGTGGCTATCACTTTCGGTTCGAGTCATGCACTGATAACGCTGCAATTACATATTTAACGCATCGCCGCCCTGTTCGCATCATCATTTGCAAATGCTGTATGACTTTGTTTGCCAAGGTGTTTCCCTCCCTTATCGATGTGGATGCGTATTGCTCACCTACTGTAGACATTTCAGCGTAAAAAGACGCTATTAAACCTCAAAATAACAGTTGGAAATGGTTTCTTGGTTATTTGGTTGTATCGCTACCACATCGTGCATTTCTGAAAGCGTCGCTTGTCGAGTTGTTGACAAAAATGAAAGAAATAAAAAGAAATGGCCGGAAATCTTTGCTCGCATTTGGTGTTTCAAGGTTACCTATGAATAGAGCGATAGTGGAACAATTACAATTACAGCCCTCCTTACCAATGAACATAATGATTGATGATTATTTTTATGCAACACCTTTCAACAAAAATAATGAAATTACACCTGGCGTGTCCCTTCAGTCCGCACGCATTCCTTTATCGACCCGATTATATGCAATTTGCTGCCGTGTAAGTGTCCATATTTCACAGAGACACTTGTTGCCCATTGACGACATCCTGAACTGAGTCGTGCATTAGCCATCGTCTGCCGGAACACCGGGTGACATTAAACAGGGCGGCGGACGGTAGCCAGAAACATGACTTCATGCAGTGAGGGCAGAACGCCATGCCCTGTCGGGTATGAGTTTTCAACGAAAAGACTGTTTCATAAACCACGGTAACACAGGGTCGGGCTCGCTAGATATCCGGAAATTTGCTAAAGCTTTAAGCTTATATTGCTCCTACGTCGTGTATGTTTCAAGCGAAGAATCGAACGAGCTCTGTCTCTGCTAGATGCGACGGTCTGAGTTTTCTGTTTGCACAAAATTGGACATGAATGTGATGGGCGTTGAACAATGGGCACACTCGACAAACGTGAGCTTAGATGCACTGTCCTCACTCCTCACCAACATGTCTGCAATAATTTGTGCATGGTGTCTTCTTATCAGAGAAGTTCAGTGCTGGGAGATAAAACATCTTCTCTGACGAATTCGGCTCATATCCAGGAAACCATTTCAGGACTTCTAAACGGAGCTGGACATGAGTCCACCTCCACAGTGTCCGATCTCCCCCTCCCGACCTCTCCCTCCTCCCGGCCACCCTCATCTCGCTGCCCCTCCGGCTCTCTCCATTCTGCGGCCACTGCGGCGCGCCGCGTGCGTCGCCACGCGATTCGCGCAATCGCCGCCGGCGCGCCAGAAGTGCCGGCGCTCCGAGGCGCTCTCCCGAGAAGCGGAAGGCTCGGCCCGCGCCCCGCGGCGCCATGGTGCCCCGGTTCCACAGCGCCGGGTATCCCCGGCTGCCCGAGGCGGTCATCACCGGTCAGGGATGGTCCTGGAATGGCTCCAATTACCTACGCACCGTGAGGTAATGTTTAGGCTCTTCTTTTTGTTGAGGTCTACGTGACGGATACTTTAGTGCACTATTGTCACTTTGGAAGACGGGATGTTGGTTGTTACTTGTGAGTCGAAGTTTCCAGAAGTTCTTTTCATACCCAGAAGCATCGGGAAGAAACTAAAGATGGCAAGCCAACGACTGTTTCCGTGTGGTAAGGTTTACCAGCCTTATTATTGATCCAGTGACACTGCGCACCGTGGCATAAACATAACGCATTTCGCGGTGATTCAAAATTACAGTTGTTCTTAATGTGGCTGTAATTCTAACTATTATGCTAAACAAATGCAAGTTTTTTAAAGGTATGTGGATACTGGATACTAATGATTGGTGGACAGTTGCTGCGCTTGTATGTTTTGGGATATTCGGATTGTTAAGGCCCTTATTTTAGCATTGCGCGTCCAAATAATTTCGTTATGACTTATGCATGTCTGAAAACAAAATGAGGGCTCATTTATCAATGGACTAGAACTCAGTTGATGCGCGCCCAGCCCGACATTTGAAACAAATTCTCAGTCTGGGGCAGTCTCCTCATGATTCAGGTCCCGTTCAGCCCAGTTTTACCAGAGAAACGCTCCTTTCCGAAACTTTGTGAATGCATATCAAGAGTTCCGTGAGTCCATTTCCAAAGCTCGCATGAAGTTGGCTAGATTGTTTACCGGCGGCATGATTCGGGTTAATCTCCATCGCTCCGTTCGGAGGTATATACGGATAACTGAGCACGTGATGACTTTTTCGCGTATTCGCGTGCAATGGTCTTTATTTGGCGGTCATGCTACAAGCGCAGCGTAGTTCTTCGGCAAATTTCATGCCTTCAATTCTACATGTGTGCTTTACCATTGAGGTCTAAGCGAGGTCCGTGCCAGGGGCAGCGCTTTGGATGTAAAAACATGAAATAGAGATGGGTGTTTCAAGAGAAGTTGGTTAATAAAGTCACCACTGTATGGAGTATGGACCCAGAGTCTGAAATAAAGCTTATCTATCTACCACTATCGAGGCAATACTTCTTATATATGTAAATGCCTGTTTTCTTCTTTTGAATGTGTTTCTTTGGCTTTCTTCTTTACGGGGGATATTTTATCGTGTGTTTCGACCAAGAGGCTCAAACGGCGGTAGAAGGCCTGCATCTACTGTGAGTGTAGGTACTTGCGCCTTCCTGCGTCACTTTGATTTGATTTTAGATCTTGTATTGCCCTCCTTCCTTCCTTTAGGTAGACGTTGCGGCCTGCGGGATAAGTAAGCCTGCCTGACATTTGCGGTTTCATGACACACTGCTCGCACCATTCCACTGTGGTGTTATTCGTTCAAGCACAGGGAGGATTCAGGCTGATATCCCCTTGCTGTGGCAATGGTCTGCAATTGCACATTGCACAATGCGCCCTCCGCCCTCGCTGTTACAATGCCAGAACAAGGAGCACTGCGCACAATCGCTCGCTGGAAGCACCCCGCCCCCTCCCCCTCCCGATCAGCTCCAAGAAGAGGCCATCAAGATAAGTGTGTGATGGGCCCCGGGGGCGGCCTTCGCTGTCAATGAGCGCCCGCGCAGATTGCGGTGATCGCGGCGCGGCGGCGACTTTTGTGGCGACCCAACAAAAACTGGCAGGGCGGGATGGAAATGAACGACTCGCGTGTCGCCTCAGGTGGTTGTCTGTTGTGATGATGACAGTGGTTTGGATTCATTGCTGGGGAATTAGAGTGGCCCATCGGGATTACTGGTCTCAAGTGGTGTCTGAAATCAGATCAGCGGAAGTGCACACTTCTAGCCTCTAGGAAGCAAAAATGTCCGTAAGTGCAATCGTTTTTAGTAGTGCATCAACTAAGGAGGCCAGTGTGTTCGGGCATTGGGGCAGTGAAATGCTAGGTTTGCGCCTCCTCCTGAACGATAAATCGAGATTATATATAAAATGCAATGAATGATGAGTAGATGAATGAATGATCAATACGTAAATAAATGACCATATTAAATCTAGATAAATCCATTCTCCTATCTGCAAGTATGTAATATCGATATAACCAGTGAATAGTTAGCCATCTTTCGATGGCTACCTACTGTTATCACTTGCAAATGTATTGCATCGAGAGTACATGAACCTCCAGGCTCCACGAATCAAACAATTAAAACAGTTACATTAAAGGCGTACCGGTTTCTTCTATTAGACTTCTTCAGCGCCGTTGTATGAAACAAGGAACAAGAAGGAACAAACAAGGAACAAACAAGGAACAAGACTTCTTGTTCCTTGTTTCATACAACGGCGCTGAAGAAGTCTAATAGAAGAAACCGGTACGCCTTTAATGTAACTGTTTTAATTGTTTGATTCGTGGAGCCTGGAGGTTCATGTACTCTCGATGCAATACTTGTCCATTTATTACTACTTGCAAATGTGTTTTGCCCAAAGTGGCATTCAACAGCTTTTCGGGTTAGGTCTTTGTCAGAAATGATGTGATTGTTGATTGTTTCATTTCTTTGCTGTTTTAGCGAATGTGAAGAACAATGACAAAAATAGCTCCGCCTCCAGAAATCGTAATCAACAACAAGAACTGGCGAATAATGCAGGCCAAACGGCGTTCTTTGAAGTCCGTTATTACGTTTCGTGAAATACAGATCTCCGTGATAGCCATACGTGTTCGTAACCCGAAACACAATAAACCACTCATGTACTGACTATTTTAGCGGTGCCACCAAAACACAAACCAGTCCTCGCTGCGCCGAAAATATCACCCCGCTTCCGTCGCGGCGCCGCACAAGCGGCAGATCCTTGTCACACATGTCACGTGGCGGCACATTTTTCCACCGTACCTACCGGTCATAGCTTCCGGCGGAACTGCAGGCAAATGGCAGCACGAGTCCGCGCGGGAATCACGGCACGAGTCCGCGCGGATCATGGCACGCGCCGGAACGGCGGCAACGGAAACGACTCCGAGCGATGAGAGATGGGTGAATGGGAGATCTGGCTGATGGCTGATTTTTATGTTGGAAACTGGGACAGAGGATTCATTGTGACTCGACGGAAAGCTGTTGAAGTGTTAAATATTTTGTTTCTGTGTTAAACGATCGAAATGATAAAGCGAAATAAGTTATAGTTATGGCCCTGGCTTAACCCGCGCGGGGCTGGGGGGGGGGTAAATTTTACCCCCCCTCGCGAATTTTTGCGATATCTCAAAAACGGCGGCGCGCAGCGCCGCTAAACTTTCAGTACCTTTTCTTACATCAATTTGACACATTCCCTGAAAATTTGAGCGAAATCCGTCGGAAAATTTTTGAGAAATTGACGTTTTAGTGACGTCATGTTCGCCATTTTCGCCTCAAAAACGGCAAAAGTTCAAACGCCGCTAACATCTTCATTTTTAAAGGAATCAAGACGTAACAAAAAAGGTTATACGTAATTTTACTTTGTCTATCAAATGGCTATCTCAGTTTTTTGAAAATTTTGGATTTTGGCCTAATTTTTTTCAAAAAACTGACTTTTTTGGGAAAATCATTATAAAATCCAAAATTTTGAGTCTATCGAAAAAACCGGAATATATGTCAGAGAAGTGGTCTATGTGCACCTACATACCAAATTTTAGGAGAATCGGTTCAAAAATGTGGGAGTTATTCAAAATTTTATGACGTCACGACACACAAAATTTTTGAAAAATGACTTTTTTGGAAGTTCTAGACCTCGTACGGAAACAAAAGTAGCACCATTCAATTCGCCGTGAAAAACTGCATCAGATAGACACCTTTTTAGGCCTTAACAACTAACTTCAAAATTTGACCTCACTTGACCTGACCTTGACCTGACCTCGACCTGAAATTCATCCAGAGGTGGTCCATATCACTTATTGAGTGTGCCTATTGAATTCTATGAGTAAAATGACCCATAAAACATGTGTCGCACATGCCCTTTTCTATATTTTGTTTTTTGGTGACCTGACCTGACCTGACCTGACCTTGACCTTGACCTCTGAATGATATTGTATGCAACGAATATTGTCTTGGTAGCCTAAGAACACGTTTTGGGCGATCAGTCTCAGTCCATGACTCCATTCTTCGGCAACTACGGTGCAAGGCCGATACTGTAGAAAGTTGCAATTTGTACCCTTGACCTGACCTTGACCTTGACCTCAAACTTTAAATTAAGTACATTTTTTTAGTAGTTCGTGAAGAGAGCTTTCGATTGGCGCTTGAATTTTCCAAATCGGACCATTAGTTCGGGAGATAACAGGGGGGGGGGGGGTAAAATTTACCCCCCCCCCAGCCCCGCGCGTTCGGCTGGAGACCCCAGCCCCGCGCGGGTTAAATGGTAGAAACATTTCCGAGCATGCATTCTGTGCGTTACTTCCAAAAAACGCCTCTAAATCGCCTTTTTTACCGTGTCGAATGTTTTCTTGTTGGCTGATAAAAGGACGTTAGTCATGATAACCACTGATATCGATTGATTCAATCACGAAAAATGCAGAAATATTTAGCGTTATCTTTGTCATTGACGTCCTCAGCGATTTCCGCTGCAGGCTATAAACGCGAGGTTACTCGGGGTTATGCAGACTACTCGAGCCCGTTATAAACTCTAAAACCGGACAAAGTATCCCTGTGTGAACTCTGCAGCCTCTGGGCCGCCTGACTCACTTTATTTACAGCTTCTGCAGCCTTCCCGCTGCAACAGCTACACCCGGGGAGGGAGGTCACGAACACACCAACGCCCCTGGTGACAGCGTGTCCCGTACCCCTCCGTCATTCAGACCAGGGGGGTACGCTCCGGCTGTTTAGCATTACGAAAAATGGTGACAGACGTTTGTGGAGGATTGTCGACGAACTCTTGTTCCGCGAGCAGTACTTACACGCTAGCGGAAAATTCACCAATCAGCGCTCGGCAGTACTCGACGCTGATTGGTCCGACGCTCGTGACGAAATTGCGGGGGACCGCAGTTATTCTCTATGGACCCGAATAGGCTTTTGGATTTCGGAGGAGTTTCTTTAAAATTATATGCTGTTTGGAGCTGTTTTCGAGTTGAAATATATTTCTTATGACTGTTAGCTATATAATGACACCATAAAATCATGATTTTAATAAATATTACCGATGTAATATCGGCCGAAAAGACATGCTGTCATGGCACGGACTGCCCTGCGGCTGATGTGGGGCCCCTAGTGCCAGCGTATGGTAATAATGGGTTGACGAAGGGTTATTGGAGAAACTTAGAGCCCCTTTAGCATTCAGTATAGGGTCATCAGAGGCCGGGAATGTCCATCAGGGGTCTGAGTAGGCCTGTCATAGGGGCATACATGACACATCATGGCCCATGGGTCAATGTAGATCCATTAGGGGCCGTTGAAGGGCCATCATTGTTCAGCGTGGGCTCGCAATTACCTCTGATGGGCATATGCCGTGCCCCGATGGACTAACGCTGGCCCCTGATGAACCATCACCAGCCCCTGATAGGTCTACAAAGCCCTCTGCTGGGTCCAAATTGGTCACTGATATGCCCAAATGGGCCACTGAGATACCCGTACAACATCGGGCACATCCCCTGACTGCACCTGCTGGACCAATGCCGTCCCCTCATGGGCCCACCACAGCTCTTGAATGACCTTTTCAAGTCCCCTGAAGTGCCTTTATTGGCCTAAATGGCCCCTGATTGACTGATGTGGTCCCTATTGGTCCTATATGGCCCCCATGAGCCCTCAACGTCGGCCTAGACAGCCTTACATTATATGCCACTGGGCCCTGTTGGGTCAGCACCGGCCCCCGATAGGCTTGCACACTGGACCCACCGGGCCTATACCGACCCATGAAGGGTCTATGTCGAACCCTCACGGACCTCCGATGACCACACGCCGACATGTGTGGCCCCATCAGCAGTGGTCCGTCTATCCCATGTACTTACGGTCTTTTTGGCCGATGTGACACCGGTAGTATATAGAATGTCATGATTAAATGTCGTTATTACACAGTCAAAAGTCACAGAAAGAATATCCAAGCTCAAAAATGGCCTCAAACCCAACAAAAACTGGTATAAATCCCCTTCAAAAGCCGTAAGTCTATTAAACGCCATAGGGGAATAGCTACAGTCCCCCGCAATTTCGTCACGAGCATCGGGCCAATCAGCGTCGAGTATTGCCGAACGCCGATTGGTCGATTTCCGCTAGCCTGTAAATGCTGCTTGCGGATATAGTTTTGAACAAGTGAGGGTCGCGGCTACTAATTATCGCTTGTCACCACTTTTTCGTCGGGAACGTTCTACCTGGTTTATATAGCCTTGATTCAGACCATTCGCCATCCCTTGCTGTCCTCCCTGAATCCTCTGTCAGCTCTGTAGTTTTGCTCCTTGATCCGGGTGGACGGCTGGCTTCTCCATTACCGTCTGGCCAGCATTCCATTCATTCCGTCGGTAAACGGCGGGCCGTCACAGTTGATAGCGCCGGCAGAGGATGCAGTGTGGCCAGGTGCGCCCCGCCGCCCACCCTTCACCGCGAGTCGGACGGCCCGGCTATCGGCTAGTTGGGCCGGCCGCCGCCGCGCCGCCGTGGCGCTGCCGTCGCCTTTCTGGGAACGCCGCTGAGCTGAAGGCGCGGCGCGGCGGCGCGCGGGGCCGACCGGCCGGCCGGACGGACGGACGGCCTCGGGCGCAGCGCGCGCTGCACTGCACTGCTGCACGCCGCCGAGACGCACGCGTGCACGTGGCGTGAGCGGCGTCTGTGCGGCAGGCGCTGTCGCAGCTTGCTCTCGGAGCCGCTTGCACCCTGGAGTCGAGCGGGTCGGGCCGGACTCGCCGCTCCCTACCATGACAGGGCGCGAAATTCCGCCCTCCCAGGGACACGAGGAGCGGCCGGACTGCCCACTGATGACATAGTCCCCCAGTTTTGGTCAGTCATCGTCCACCAGTCCACCCCACAGGCTGGTGACTCTCTATGATAAACCGAGCGAGATATCAGAGAACTCAGCCGCTGGTCCATTATCGTCCGACCCGCCGCGGGCCGGCGGCTCAATGAAGAAATATCCGCGGAATCATGACGCGCGCTGCTGGCCGTAGCTTTCACCAAGCATGCGCGGCCTTCTTCAGACGGCAGCGGGCTATGCCGAGCCGCGCCCAAGCCGCGCCGAGTGGGACTGGGGCGCTGAGCCTAGCAGCACAAACTGGGAGTTTCTGTTGATTTCTCCGCTTTAGCGCCGGGCTCGACTCGTGCAGTTTGTGTCAGTTGCTCCGCCGGCTGCGCTGATGTCATTGGGCTGAGCCGTAGAAGGGATGGCCGTCGCCGCCGCCGCCGCCGAGCTGGCCCGGCGTGCGGAAAAACCGGACAGCGCCGCCTGGCACCACAGCCAGTCCTCGGAACTGCTCGACGGCTCAGCCAGCCCCACTGTGAAGGGCCATAGTTCCTCAGAACGTCCGCAGAGCCGTCCACTGTCCACCGGATACTGTCCACGGAGTCACATTTCACAGAGCATTGCACTTTCCATCATCCACATTCCACCGAATACCGTTTGTGGATTTGTCCGCCAGTCCACCGTTCATAATCCACTGTCCACCGTCTGCTGTTCCCCATTCACTGTCCACTGTCCACCGTCCACCGAGTGCCGTCCGTGGATTTGTCCCTCAGTCCACCGTCATCCCGGTCCACGGTCCACCTCGGACAGTAGTCACCGTTCACCGGCTGGCCCATTATAGTTTATCGTTAACGGTCCGTGGATCAATTCATAAATCATCAGACCGTTTACAGTCCGCTGTGGAGACTTTCAACAGTCCACAGAACTGTCCACGCGTCACGGTCCGAGAGGGTGTCCGTGCTGAACCGTCTGTCGGCCACTGATGTCGGCTCCATTCACACGGCATTATCGTCATTCATTGTCGGCGCTGCTGCCTTTCGTGATTTACCACGAACAGTCATCTGTCCTGGACAGATTGTCCACGTTTTAGAGAAGCCTTCGGCTAGAGCCTCGAGGACGGGGCAAAGCGTTTCAAGGACAGAAGGAATTCAGGGAAAGGACAGGACATGACGAGACAGGACAGGACAGGACATGGCATGTCGGGACTGGACAAGATGGCTCATGTCTGAGAGCAGCGAGTCCCAGCTGTGAGCCACCCCGGTCCGGAGAGCGGCCCCGGATCTCGGGACAGGTGTGCGGGACCGTTCCTGAGCCGCCCGGAACCCCGCTCCGCGCCGACTTAGGCTCCTCTGAAACCCCCGGCGCGCATATGAGCTGGGCGGCCGCGGCTGATCCGACGGTCCGGTCCGGCGCTTCTCGGGGTCAGCCGGACAGGATGGGTCGTTTTCGGTGGAACGGGGCACCGCGCGGCGATTTGACAGGGCGAGGTCAGTGGCCAAAGGTCACGCATATGTGCGGGCCGTTAGTCGGTGGGCGAGAGACAGCGGTAGGATCCCGGCAGTGGGGTACGTCAAATCCTCAGTGTCCGTCTCACGAGAGCCGCGCGCTGCGCCCGATAGAGGCTCGGTGACGGGCGGGATGGCTCGCAGCCGCCAGGATCTGCAGAGATGGAATGTTGCCGGCTGTAGGGACTAGTGGTATCAATCGGAACTTGAATCTTCGGAATTCCGATTTTGTCCAATGTCCAATTCGGAATTCGGTTGGACAATGGCAGCAGGCTTTGGACAACTTTGGACAATCGCTTACTACACCTCAACATTTTTAAAAAGTAATCGTGTTTAACATTGATTGGCTATCAGAAAGCTCAGCTTTCAATATGATTAACACTTAAGAGCTGGTAACGGTACATGAAAAGCTAATTAAATAACAGTGTTGAGTGTAAACTATTGCGTAGGTGTCGGACATCTTTGGACAAATGGCTGGCTTGGACATTTTTGGACGGACAGTCGACGTAAGCATTGGACATTGGACGGACTTAGGACATACGTTTTCTGAAATTGACACCACTAGTAGGGACGCGCGGGCGTGCTAGCGTGGGTGTCATGACAAGTCATTGTGATTTAGCAACCGCCGAGACAGAACCGTTCACTGAGGTGCAGGGCTGGTTTTCACGCCTGCCTATGGTTCAGTTGGCACGTGATAGAGATGCCAGTTTGCACTCGCTTGGGATGCAAAATCTCAGCAACAGAACGGACCGGATTGGAAAATGACCCCATGTGCTTCCAACCAACCCTGGCACCAAGCAGAGCGGGGCTGTATTCATAACTCAACACAGCCCTGTGTCTGATACGACCCGACCCCGAGACAGACAATCGTCCCCGGGAAGGTACCCGGAGCTCTTCTAACCCCGGTCAGTGTCTGGCCGTCTTAGACCCCGAACAGGACATCCCCTGTTGCTCCGGCAGGGCCGGCCACTGTGACGTCACATTATATGACGTCACACCCGTGGTGTGAGTGACGCCACACTCCCGGTAGGCTTGGTCCGGTGACTCAGTCACCTCCGACGGACTGACCCCCCCCCCCCTCCCCGCCCCGCCGGTGGCGTCTGGTCGGTCACAGCTGATGCCAACTGCTCAGAACACGAGGGGCCAGAGGAGCAGCACAGGAGCTAGCTGCTGGCAGAAGGCCATGGTGTGACCGTGACGTAATGAATCGAGTCGGGGAAACGTATGGCTAAATTGGGAGCTATGTTGAATGAAAGGCACGTGAGTCTCCGCACTGGACTAATATGGAAATCAAGATGGAAATGTGGTGGTTCGTGGGCTTCGTGGACCTCGGCCCGAGGCCAACCTGAGACCCTGAAGTACCCTACCGGCTCCCCCTCGTGCCAATACGAAACTATCGGTACGTTGCACATCGCCCTTCAGAAACTACGGTGGCTCATATTTAGAACGCTTTCGAGCTCCCCCGAGCGTTTGCATGTGACGATACACTGACATACGGCGATAAGACGTCTCGTGAATGTGACGGAAAACATGTGTCCGTCTCCACCGGAGAGACACTTCCAGTAACTGATGTAAAGCAGCCAGATTCGGCGTGACTCTGCGGTCTGTGGAAGCGGGCCCTCACGCCTCTCTCTCTCTCTCTCTCTCTCTCTCTCTCTCTCTCTCTCTCTCTCTCTCTCTCTCTCTCTCTCTCTCTCTCTCTCTCTCTCTCTCTCTCTCTCTCTCTCTCTCTCTCTCTCTCGGAACAAGTAAACCTCCCTCAGAACAGTTATTGTAGGTACTGCAGGCCGATACAGAACGCCCACCGTCCGACCGGGACCGCTTGTAAGTCTCAGGAATATTGAGTGAATGTCAGTCTGGACAACTTCAAAGTGCCGTCACATCCAGTTCAAACAGCGGCAGTCAAGTGATGTATGACTGAATTCCTGGCACAGGAATTCATATTCAGGTAGTGATATGGCCAGGGGAACAATACCTCTAGATACGATAGGCACCCCAAATTTAGATCATGGACGATAACGGGACAAGGTGATGTTATATTTGAACTGCACAGCCTGGTAGGTGAGCTAACTCAGTTTCTTGGGTGAACACCAATAAGCATTGAGCTCTATCCGTAATATGAAAAGGAAACGACGTTAAAGGGTGAAAGAAAATGAACTGAAAAATCCCGTAACTCGACGACATATAGGCCGGAGACCTCAACTCTAAGCTCGACCTGACCTTTGGCGTTGCTGAGCCGCCCGCCATATTTCCAGAGCGATTCGGTTTGTGTACACTACCTAAGGCCGCCATAGGGCTCGAAACGGGCGGGCGAGGTCAGCCTCTCTGAATCACTGCACAGTCCCGGGTCCCCTAGCGACCCCACCGGTCCCCAGCGACTCGACCGCGCCTGGCGACAGGTCGTGTTGACTCAAGAGTCATGTTGACGCACGAGTCATGCCGGTGCACGAGTCGCCAGCCGCCTTATTTGGTGGGCTCGGAGCGCTCTGGTAGCCCGTGGTTTGACAGTGACGACACGCTGAGGCCAGAGTGACGATTGCAGAGTTCGCGGGATCAGAGGTGTTGCGTAGGATGGTGATCTTCAGGGGATGGTGTGCTTTTGTTTGCATTTCTGTTTCTTGTCATATCATGAGGATAACGCAACTGTAAGGTTCTTTACTGCACGTGCGAAATTCGAAGGTACGGCCGACATTAGGAAGTCACGCGGCCTTATTAGTTCGTCTTATACGAGTCGAAATCAAACTGCGTGACATAAAGATGTCAGCTGGCCGTTCCAATGAAACGTTTTTATATTTTCAGGTAAAGCGGCCAAACTGAGGGAATTGGCCTTTCTCTTCCAAAGCCATCTTCTAACTTCGCTCCAAGGGCCGTCTGAGAATCTGATTCTCAACTGAGAATCTAAGGAACCCTGTTAGTGGACTTCGAGACCTAAATCAAATGTAAGTACAATGTCCGACAAGTAAAGGGAATCCTCTGCAACCAGACTCCCCTCTCTGAAACCCTCGATCCACCCCTGTGCAGACTGGCTATTAATTCACGAATCCCCATCACTGGGTCATAGCAGCCATTTAGCCTTCGTACGGGATGCATCACCCTTTCTTCTGCAGAGATCCAGCTGAAAATAGCCCCTGCCGCTGATAGGCAAGGCAGTGCTAACCCACAATCTGGCTGTAAGTGCGGCTGATTTTCTGGCTGGGTCTGCGTCGGCGGCCGCTGTACGCTCGAGCATAACGTGACGGTAAACATAGGGTGTGTGCGCTCCTCCGGAGAAAGCCTCACGACGCAATATTCGCCGAACGCTTAGAGACGGAGTGGTTCGTGGTAAATAACGCACGTGCTGCGCGAGAGAGAGATAACGGTTAAACCAGCGCTGGCATCAGACAGCTGACGCCGTGCGCCGCTCTCGAGCTGACGGTGACGATGAGTCAATGGACGACTCTGAAAAATTACAAACGGCTCGGCAAGTCCCAGCGCGGGTTTTCATCACCGGGCATTTCCTGTGAACGTTCTGAGTCAGTTTTGTAATGGTTCCGGGGGGCAGTGCCCGTCAAACCAGGACACATTGTATAATTATCAGGGCGTTTCACCAGTACAACATAAAGTTATAAAGCGCAAGTCCATAGGGACTAGGGTGCTGACGCACTGAAAAGTTAACTGAAGAGTTCAACGACGCATTCCGGGCGCAGTAATATTGAAAGATCACATTTGAAAGGTCATTCCTTTGATTTGGGCTGACGGCAGTTTGACAACAGCGAAAAAGTGTCGCGCAACAAGTCTTCTTTCCTTTGTTTAGTATCTCGAGCGACACAACTATATAGCTGCACCGGCTCATGCGAGAGGAAATTGATGAAGTATCCAACCCTGTATTCCGTAACATTGGGCTTTGAATCTCCCAACATTTTGATTCGTTTTACAGTCCAATATTCGGGCACCATGAATATGTCCTTCAGGGAAGCTGCTCACCAGTGTCTATCCTTGGAAATGCATCTGGCCCTGACTCCTCATTCACGCGACATTCTCGCCAAAAAGTGTTCCGAATTTCCAACAAGTTCTCTGATTCCACTTTTATGTGTCGCTGTGTGCCCTGAAATCAAACCGTTCGAATAGAATAAAACATTACTTCTTTGATAGGAACACAGTATCATCAATCTCGGGTAGCGGTACTGCGATTTGATAACTTTGGAAAGCTTTCCTTCTTTGGTAGGAACACAATATCATCAATCTCGGGTACTGCGAGTCGAACACATGTCCCAATGCCTCCCTCTGGGATCGTCCAGGGCCACACCCCGTTCTGTCCAGAGACTCTGTCCGTGCTGGACTCTCCGCTCTGCGTCACTGGCCGATCCCGCGAACCGCTCCGCCGCACTGCGGCCGCCCTCTAAGGAAATGGTTGCATCAGGGCGCAGTCTGAACTCCCGGTAACGCTAACTTCGTCTTCAGCTGTGAGGAGCTCGAGCTCGGTTGAAACAGATGGATAAGGTTCACACAGAGATCACACAGTGATTGAATGTGATGAAGCGCAGGTCGGGTCCACACATGGTTCGCATGCAGTGTGCTTAGTGAAGCGCTTGACAAACGCGGAATCACACAGCAGTGCTCTGCGCAATGCTCATTATTTATTGACGATTGGCTAATAATGCGTAGAAGATACAAGCTCATATATGCGTTGTTTTACTGTATAACATCACCCTCTTTGAAGTAGCTAATTGGACTGTCTCATTTTGTCTCCAATGCCACCTTCGTCATTTACCAATTCTGTAGGTACTACCTACATGTCGTCAGCGCTCACTCGTTACCGTGGACCAGAATTTGAGGTGAATTGCTTGGGCATAGCTGCAAAAGGTGCAGCGAATGACAGCGACTGAGCAAGAACACAGTTCCCGATAGCTCCTAGCCCACAGCAGGTCCGCAATGTTGCACACGTTATCTAAGCACCGGAGCACGACTTTGGCCCGGCGACTGTAAGTCCTCTTAGCTCGCTCTGCCGTGAAATGGGGGGTGCGCCGCGGCGGGCGCGTACTTCCCAGCGCAGCGCGGGTCGGACGGTGCGGCCGGCCGGCCGGCAAGGACCGGCACCGTCGCCCCCGCAGCTTGTCCAGCCGGGTCGCCCACGCCATCAGGGAGGCAGTGGCGCAGTGGCGTCATCACGCGTCACCATAGGGGCCGCGCGCAGAGGATCCTGGAGACGACTGGGAACGTGCTACCGCCAACGGTGACTGGAATTTTCAGCGGATTGGTGACGGTGGAAAGTCACGGTAAAATGGACGGCAAGAACGTGACAGTATGCGCTGGCAGCGCTGGAGGTCCGGCGAAAGGCTGATACCGGCGGCCTGATTTTTGACGCTAGGTTTCCCCCGTCTGTTTTTTTAGTTATAGCTGACGGCTTTGGTATTGCTTTGTCCGTGAATGGCGTTCTCGTGACCTTTTACCGATGGTTATTGCTGAGGTAACTGGCCGAGGTAGCCGAAGGTGACTCATAAGTCCATTCTTGGGTTGGTTCTTTGTCATTGCGGTATTTAAACTCTTGTTCATCATAATCTCTTCTACTGTACAGGCCGTCCGTGCCGTCCCCTCCCTCGTCAGTTTGTCTGTTCCTTTTGTCTCATTGTTCGTACACCTCGGGCATCCCGTGAGTTGAATCTTTCCATCCATCCACCCATTCACCCATCCATCTGTCTGTCTTTCAGCATAACCAGTCATCATATCCATCCATCATATCCATCCATCCATGGATGGATATGATGGTCGCCACCTATTTTGGTTTGCAACTCTTAGCAATCACGTTTCATAAATATGTCTAACTATACTGAACAAAACCACCTGAATTCGAGCCAAAAACCACTGACACAAAACTTCCTGCGACGACTCAATCTCTGCACTAAAATCCCATCTCCACGCTTCAAAACCCCATCTCCCTCACGGTTACCCTCTCTCCCTTCAATCCTCCCCTCTCCTCCCTCCCCCTTCCCTTCCATCCCCAATCACCTCCCCACAACGGCATGCACACCAGGCTCGGGTCGACGACGCAGTCATTTCGGCAATCAGCAAAGCATGAATTCGCCGGCCGGCCGTTCGCCGAATCCGTTCATGCAATTGGCGGCGGGGCCGTTCGTCGAATGCCGGCCCGGTCGCCGATTGACAGTTGGCTACTGGAACGGGCTGACCTGACCGCGGCTCGGCGCGGCGCGGCGGCGCGGAGTGCCGCGGGGCTCCCACCGTCGGCTCACAGAGCTAATGAGCCCGAAACGGTCACGCGGCGATTGGTTGACGGAGTAATTGACGGATGGGAAAATGGACGGATGGTTAGAGGGGCTGACAGACGGGTTTATAGACGGAAATTTTACGGACAGCTTTGCATACACTGGCGGTCCCAGGGGGGGGCCACGGGGGCCATGGCCCCCCCTTTGGTGCTGAAAGGTGGGGCCATACTATCTTTTGGCCCCACCTTTCAGATCGAACAAAAGTCCTAGAAAAGCTTTTCGTATGTTTCATTTTCTTTCTTGCGCCATCAAAGGACGTAAATTTCACTCATGAGGGCTCAGTTTCGCATTCTGTCAATTTGGTGGTCAGCGTCGCTGGCACCGGTTCACGAGTATGGCCGGATCTTATGGAATATCAGCGTGGGTTTACTTGAGGCTCTCGTAGGCCCAGCAATGGCTGGCATGAGACCCTCTTCGGCAGTGGTGGGTGGGCCCTGCTAAAGGAGATTGGCTCTAAGACACTAAAGTAAGACCTCATGGGTTGGTGCTGTGCACCTCAGAAGCCCGGTGGTGACGCCGTATGCCGGCTTGGTTTCTTAAGGATTAGCGTGGGAATTCCGGGGCCTGCATAGAGTTTGCATGAGCTAGTATGTAATCTCAGAGGCATGTGTGTAATGTGTACACAGTGGCGGTCGCGGGGGGGGGGGCATCAGGGCCATGCCCCCCCCCCCAAGGTCAATAAAGGGGGCCATCATATCATTTGCCCCCCCCCCCCCTCAAACAACCAATGGGCCCCCATATAGGTGTATAGGGCCCTGGCAATTATTCGATCGTCACGAAGCTCAAAAAAACCCACGCCCAGCTATTAATATAGCTCCCACACCGGTCTTTGAGCGTCCTACACTGACCTCTGAGGGAACTTCAGTGGCGGTCAAGTGCCCACGTTGACCGCTAAGAGCCTACATCAACCTCTGAGACCCCACATCTGGCCTATGAGGGCCCCTAACAGGCCTCAGGGGTCCCAACCGGCGTCTGAGGGTCTCACACCGGTCTCTGGTGGCCTTATTTCTGTCTGTGGTGTCCCAAGACGAACCTTAAGGTGCCAATGAGGGCCCCGCACTGGCTGCTGAAGACCCGATGCCGGCCTCTAAGGGCCTGCATTGGCATTTGAGGAGGGCCCATCTTGGCCTTTGAGGGCCCTCTGCTGGCCTCTGGGGTCCAACGACGGCTCATGCCGGTCTTTTAGGGCCCCACGCTGACCTCTGAGGGCCCATGTTGGCCTGTAATAACCCACATTAGCCTCTGAGAGCCCAACTCGGTCACTGATTGTCTCAAACTACTGGCCTTTGTAGTTTGCAGGCCCTGTACTGGTCTCTGAGGGCCCTAAACTGGCCTCTACATGAAAACATATATGGGTGGGTTTCTGAAGATCAGAGGGCTCACGCAGTCTCCGGCACAGCCTTACGTTGGTCCTGATCGAGATTACTTTGCGTCCTGATGGTCCGGCGCAGATTCCCTCATATTTCGACGTCGGGACCCCATGAGCCGGTGTGGGTCCTGGGGCTGGCAGAGACTGATGAAGTCCTTAGGGCTCAGGGCCAGTCTTTTTAGCAGTAAGACTAGGCAGGTTGAGTGAGCCCCAATAGAGCCGCTGCGAAGCCCCGCAGGAGTCGCGCGCGGCCCTCAGATGCCAATTTTGAAAGCTCGGAACCTGTGGGGGGTCTCCAGAGGTCGGTCGGTGTACCTACTCTCTCCCGCCGCCACACAACTAGGTATGTTACCTATATGAGTAAATGTCATAGTCTGAAAATGCTCTCTGGGTTTCACATGCTTGTTCAAAGCAAGAGGTATCTGTACTTTTCCGAATTGTTTTATAGTGGTAAGGTCATGAATCCGCGTGCCTGACCTTCCAGTATACCTACGCTACACCGATCCGTCGTCATGGTGCAGTGGGCCGACCGGTGGAAGCACCGTGGGACGGGAAATGGAACTGGTGATTTTGCCTTAAATTGAGCTTAAAAATTTCACGCAAGAATCAGATGGATGAAGCATAAGTAATGCCAACTGCGCGGCACCTCGTGGACGTAAAAAATTAGCCGATCACCCCCCCCCCCTCCCGGTGACGGATAAATGTTATGTCCCGCGAGTGTGACTTTGGCCCCCCCTTTTGCTAGCGGCTGCGACCGCCAGTGTTTGCATAATAGTTAACAGACGAATGAGAAGACAGACGGACGGACGGACGGATGGACGGACGGATGGGTGATCAATTACTGACGATGGCACATTGTTGCCGAAACGTCTAAACTACAAAAAAGATTTAGATTTTAATTATCATTTAGGTTTGCAACTCTTGGCGATCAGATTTCAGGTGGTTTTGTTTTGGTAGCCTGACATTTGGTGCATATGTCGATTTGCCACCTGTCATCCTCTTAGCGTGTAAACGCCAAACGGTGACCATTGATCTTCAATTCCATGGAAGTTGTAACACGTAAATGCCTGCAGTCATTCCAAGCATTTGAAAATAATGAACTCAAGACATTCTATTGAAATTATGAAGTCAGCATCTCATTAATGATTAAAACATTTCTTGGTAAGCCTCCGCAGAAGATACCTAACTTCTGTTCTCGTCGGATGGATTATTACATAAGCAATGCTGGATATCTTGCTTCACAGACTTCATAGACTTCATTGCTTCAATGGCGTGCTCCGCCTCCGTCTCTATCCAAGTTAAGCAGGGGTGAAAATTTTCGTTACAAGGGGCAGCATGTAAATTCAACCCCGGGCTTAAGCTTGACACGACTTAACTTCCGTGAGTTCGTGAAGTACTAGAATTTAAAATTCCAGTCAAAATTGGAGAAATTCTGGTAAATTCAGCTAAGGATTTTCAGTTTCAGAGAAATGGCAAGTGGTGATTTGATTCGCTTCTTCACATGCACAGCTAAAAACGTGATGTGCAATTTTTTGTTGTATTTCGTGACCTCTTTAGTTCCTCCTTCCCTCTTATTTTGTCAGTGCTGATGGGATTGAACTTTGACGGCATGAGATCGCATTACACTACCACGAATATCCCTATGATAGGTTTTTTTTTTCTAAGCCGCCACCCATGATCAGGTGACCAGGAGTGCCCCCTCCCTCTATCCCAGCGACACACAGAACCTTACGTTAACACCAGAATAACTTAAAATTTCAAGTCGCGGCACTCCCAGCTAGGAAATGAAAGAAACATAAAAAAGCAGTAAAGAGAGAGTCCATGGTTAATATGAATGAATAAGAAGCAAAGTAGTCGACACTGTAAACAGTGGTGACTGCCCTCTACTGAAAGCCCATCCTCATTCACTCACTCACAAGTCACATTCGTAACATTCATACACAGCATCCAATACGAGAAAAAGGCATAATCGCTGGGGAAGGTTGAAAATAGACGACATGCCACTGTCCACATCTAAATTAACATCGGCGCCGAGTCTGTTCGTGACGCTCACATTGTGCCTTGCGGTCCCGTGATGACGTCATTGGCTTCACAACACGTCACGGGTGTCACGTTACGGCAGAGCTTTCGTGGCTCATGTGTCATGTATGTTTTGTCGGGCTGGCGTCAACAGGCATAAAGCACCTCGTGTGGCGGCTAAATGGTCACGTTACGACACACTAATTACACGATAAAGTTATTGTTGTTTATTGCATGACATAACAAGCACGATGCCTTTAAGCCCCCACCGCATAATTATCACATTTCACCACAACAGCGCCCCTTCCGTAAGTCTCTTCATGAGAATGTGACAGCTCTCTGAAACTCATGACAGGCGGCCGTCATACCGTTACGGTGAAAATTCATGGCGGCTGGAACGGACAGCCCTGCGGTGATGACGTCACTGGGTGCTACGGCAAACCTGGCGCAGCGACTGAGGCGATCCTGGCGCAGTGGCTGGACAGTGTGACGTGGCAGGATGTGTGGTAAGTGGGTGTCCACTTCTGATAGCAGTCCTCTTCACCCTAACCGTTGGAGGTCAGCTATTGTAATTCGCCCGGCTACTGGGAAGTGACCGACAGTTGGACAGTTGGACAGCTAAACTAAACAGTAGACAGTAAGTAGACAGGAGAGAGGGACAGGACAGCGAGACAAGGGGTAGAGCGACAGGACAGCGAGGGTAGAGCAGCCGAACAGAGAAGGTAGAGCAGCGGAACAGAGACGAGGCGGGTTTGAAAGATACTGTTTTTTTGGCATCAAATACACCAGCCCTTGCTCCATTCCTTATTCGATTCCCTGATTCCTTCACCAAAGGGATTGGGGAGGTGTATATAACAGATACTAGCACTCTGGCATCATATGTGCTGACTATAACGCAATTTGTCACTTTGTTCCTCTTAACCTTTCTCGACTTAAATTCCAACGCACTGCTGTCAGCCTTTGCGTTAATTCCTGAAGACTCCTGTCATCATGTATTCGTATGTAAATGGTGATTCAGCACTACCTTTGTGACAGTCGTTTCTCAGCGGGAAATTATGTGCATGATACGCGAATGAGCGATTTTGCGAAAGCCTTGGTGATGCAATGGCGCAGACATTTGGTAACGAGTTTTCCGTTACCCCCACATTCTATCCTTGAGGTCGTTTTCGGAACTGGGGGCCTGTCACGTGACACTCTGTATGCGTCGTGCCGGCTTTCCTGGCTGGTGGCAGTGCCACTCGAACCATACCACGTGACTAGAAATCTGCACTCCGAATGGAAACGCTCGGCCAATACTGCGACCATAGATTGGCGACTACCCTGTTAAAACTGTAGCACTGCTTTAAGTAGAAAACCTCATTTCGATTTCACGGGAAATGTCATTAAGATCTAACAAGACACTCGGCAGGCCAGTGCCCGGCGGCTGGAATTGCATCCTGGTTCTCTGCGGAGTGCGGGGACTTTAACGGCAGACAAACACACCAGCTTGCATCCTGCTTGTCTGCTGAAAAGTGAAGGACAGACGGACATGCTGAATTGATCCTGGTTCCCTGAAATATAGATCAAGGCGTATGAATTACATATCCTGGTCACATGAAAAATAGGTGTCAAGAAGTGAGAACTGTACTCTGTAGTACCCTGGTTAATTAATTAAAAGACAAGCGAATGGAACAGCTAAATTTTCCCATACTAAGCTGATAACTAAAAGACGGGCGAGAGCTGAAATACCTGGCATGTCTAAACTAAGTATTCAACGCATCAACGAAGTCCGAACAGCCGTTTCAACTCATATCCTGCCGAGCTCAACCACATTAACGAAAGCTGGCTGGTTCTCACCAGCGTGCAGCGGCCCACTGCGCTCCTTGCGGCGACCGTTCTGGGTTCTAGTGAAACTGCACTGCGCACCGGCCGGCACCGGCCGGCGGCGGCGGCGGCGGCTGCCTTCTTACCTGTGAGCGGCCACAATCGTGCCCCACTGCAATAACGGATCCCACCTTCCGCGAACGACCGCCCGCCGACTGGCTCGGCCGCGGTCGACTCGCCCGGGCGAGCGGCGCGGCCGGCACGGCCCGCAGACAGCCCAGGCCGCTCGTTACAGTCGTTTCAATGCAAGCCCGGTCATTACAGGCAATGAGAGAGCTAGGTGGGGCTGGCAGAGGGATTCCTAGAGTGGGATTGAAGTGGTCGCCCGCGGCGGTAGGGAGTGAGGCTCATTTCTTCACTCTATACTCAGTGCAGATGAGTGTATGGGAAGCATTCCTCGGGTGGAAATGGAGTTCGCCGCGGGGAGTGAGTTTCATTCCCTCACTCTGCACTCCACACTCAGTGAGATTAGGGTGGAGAAGAGGGTAGAACCGAGCCGGAATTTAGATGTGATTGTGACATCCTGGTTGGTTTCTGGGACTCCGCTGAGGCCAGAGCTGAGCTGCTGTGGGACTTTTCGTGGGACTTGAGATGGACGCTAGCCGGACTCTACGGGTTTTGAGCCGGACAGAGGCATGACTGGAGCTCTGGAGTGCCACATTGCAGAGCTGAAACGGCATCCAAATGACACTCATCTCGAGGCAAACTCATGGACCTCGTGAGACCCGAATGGGCTCAGGCTTAGTCTAAACTTCTACAGCTGCAAATAGTGGTAAAATTGGACTGAATTCGAGTTTACTGAAACTTACCGTTAACTCAGGTAATGACCAACTCGATTTGACCCCCAACCTCTTCCTGCGGTGCTCATCTCCTGTCTCCGCCCACTGTGTCTCCCTCGGCGTGTCCGGCGGTGTGACCCAGATCCCTCTGGCCGTCTCCTGAGCCGGCCCGGGGCGGCCGATCCACAGGGTGGGGTCGACAGAGGCCGTACTGGGAACGTCCACCCACCGCGGCGGCGGCTGCCGGCCGGGACGACCTCCCGGTACCGGCCCGAGGGCGTCCGCACCCGGCCCACACCCTCCGCAGCGCGCACCCCAGCTCACATACCCTCACCTTGCCTACCCTCACCCCAAGTAATTTTGTCTCACCCTAGCTCACCTTACTTTCTCACCTATCTTCATATCCCGTCCCGACCTAACTCACCCCAACTCACCTAACTTATAACCTAACCTCACCTCAGCCAAACTCACCTTACCCTAACTCATCTTACTTCACCTAACCTAACCTCACCCGGCCGCGGTCTAGGTAGTCCTATTCCATGCCACATCACCCCAGCTCACCTTTATTCACTTCACCTCGTCCCAGCCCTCCCGGCCACCTCTGTCTCGTTAGCTGAGTGGAGGTGACGGTGTCGATTGGCACGCGGGCCGAGCGGTACTTGCGTCAGCCGCGGGTGGCCGGGGGCGGACGCTGCTGGGTACCGTATCGGATTCTCCGAGCGTAATGCGTCAGGAGGGGGTGGACTGGTTATCGCTGCTCCTGGGCCGTCGGTAAGGAGTTGTCGGAACCGGGGCCACCGCCGGCGACCGCAGCCTACAGGGGCGAGGGCTCGTGGAAGGGACGCCCCCCCGGGCGGCGGCACCTCACGGTATTCAGGCTGAGGTGTCCGAGGAGGGGCAAACTGGATTTTTTTTTTTTGAAAAGTGACTGTCTGATGATATAAGGAATTATGTAGTATAAACTGGATACGGCTCGATTATACGAGACAAGTAATTACTGAAATGCTGTCCTGAAGCAAAGCTGTCCTGAAACAGTTCGTTCAACTTATGGCTCACAAATTAAAGACGTTGATACTTTAGAAAAGAACAGTCTTCCACCTTCCAAATGAAAACAAAACTCCCGAGATTCCCTGTTAAACGTTTAATGTGACAGCACAGAATCTTTGGAAGGCTGAACGGCCGTACCAGCGTTGCAGCACTTATGGTCAATACCGAACGAGAAAATACTGATATGTAGCATTCTATGAATAAAGCTATCCCGTAAAGCGATTCTGCTTAGTTCAACAGTCACTGCTCTGGTTAATGAGCAATTAATTACAGCCTTCTTTGCAACTGGTTTTTGCCGGCATTTACCAGAAGGTAGGGGCGGTTTTTCACGTGCTGCTGCTGCGTTCCTTGTAAACATGTAATGGATATTGTGCCCATTACTGTACCTATGCCGTGCCGCGACGGGGTGGGGAACACGATACCAATGCACACTACACATACACTAGAAAGGCATCATACACTGACACGAGCAACTAGTGCCTGCAAGGTCGCTTTCCGCTCTATCGCATTTGATGATTTTTCTCACGGGCTAATTGTTTCTTATCTGTTTTCCATGTTTAATGGACCGGCCGACTGTCCGGCCGCGGTGCCGCGGTTGCTCACCTGTCGGTAAAGGTACCCGTCCGGCCGTCCGTCCGTCCGTCCGTCCGTCCGACCGACGATACCGCGCCGCCCGCGTCGTCATGGCGACGCCTGCGCCGGTGACGTCACACAGTCACGTGACAGGATCCCGAGAAGTGTTTGCCGGGGCGGCGGGCGGCGGTTGTGAGAAAGCCGGCGAAGGCCGGGCCGGCCGGGCGGCCGCGCCGCGCCGCCGTCCGGCCGGCCGGCCGGAGCGTCAGTCGCGAGCGGACCGTCGCAGAGTCGACAGCGGGACGGAGAGCTCCGCGTGACGGGCGCTGATCGACACAGAGCAGCTCAGCCAGTGGTGACGGGCTATGCGAGCAGCGAGCTGAGAGTGCCACAGACCGGTGATCGTACGGAGAGAGAGACGCGATACACGAGCGAGATGCTGTCGCGAGTGCAGAGTGGGTTCGAGCGGGCGCGCGAGCGCAGGCCCGCCGCCGACTTCTATCGCTACGACGCGGAGCGGCTCGACGATGACGGCGCCGGCGATGACGCGCTGGGCGGCGACTGCTGGTGCGCACCGGTGGAGCCGGGCCGGCCGCAGTACCGCTGGGAGAACATCCCGCCGCGGCTGACCACGGCTGCCAACGACTCGGACCTCCTCCAACTACCCGACGACGGCGACGATGACGGCTGTGACGGTTTCGACGACGAGCCGATGCCGGCCGCGCCCAGCGCCTGCTGGTGGACGCCCCGGAGCGCTCCTCAGCGCGGCGCGGCGCCTGCAACTGGGGCGTGTTCAGCCAACAGCATCAGCGTCAGCATCGGCGCTGACATCGGCGCCGAGCAGCCGGAGAAGGAGCAGCGGCGGCCGCTGCACACGAGCGGCGGCCGGTTGGCGGCGCCGCAGCAGCGCGCCGGGCCGCAGATCGCCATCGGCCTGCCGGCCTCGTCCGAGCCGAGCAGCCGGATCCAGCTGCAGATCAGCGGCTGTCCCAGCTCGGTCACTGTCAGCGTGCAGACGCACGCGCCGGCGGCGGCGGCGGCGGCGCCGCGGCCGCGCCGACCGCGCCCAGCCGTGACGGCGGCGGCGAGCGCCGCGCGGCCCGAACAGCCCGAGCCCGAGGAGGACAAGGCGCTGGCGCGCGCGCTCGGTCTGCTGAGGGAGAGCGGCTGGTACTACGGCGCGCTCAGCTGGCAGCAGGCGCAGCTGGCGCTCCAGAGCACCGCCGAGGGCACGTTCCTGGCGCGTGACTCGCACCACCGCCGCTTCGTGTTCGCGCTGAGCATGCAGACGGCGCACGGGCCGACCAGTATGCGCGTGCAGCTGTGGCGCGGCCGGTTCCGACTGGACGCCGCCGCCGAGCTGCTGGACGGCATGCCGACATTCGCCGATGTGCACGCGCTGGTGGAGCATTACGCGCGCCAGGGCCTGGTGGCCGTGGACGGTGTGCCGGTGCGCGTGCGGCTGGGCCGACCCCTCAAACGCACCGTGCCCAGCCTGCAGCACTGCTGCCGGCTGGCGCTGAACGCGGCCGGCTGCGACGACCGGCGGCTGGCCCTGCTGCCGGCGCAGCTGCGGACCTACCTAGACCAGTACCCGTACAGCCGGTAACCGACCGGACCAACAGACCGGCAGACCAGGAGACAAGTTCCTGACCCAGACCAAATAAAGCTGTGGTGCACGCGCGCGCGCTCTCTCGAGTGAGTGAGTGAGAGGAGTGACCCTGCCGCCCCTTTGGCGGCCACCGACCAGGCTCCTGTTGGCGCCAGCTGTTGCATTTGACGTCGTTGATATATTGTGTATTTTTATGCCACGTGACAAATATATTATTTTGTATTAGTGCAGCGCGTTATGGTAAGACGAGGAGAGGGATGGTGAGTGTCGAATGGGAGGGACTGAGAAGCGAGATAGGTCTGCGGGGTTTCCTCAGGGCTCAGTCGTAGGACCCGATCTGTAGGCTGGATGATGGGATCCGCGATGTAGGGTGTTGCGCGTGCGCTGTAGGATGAACTGTGTGGCCTGGGCTGTAGGATTAACTGGGAATCTGCATGCCTTAGGGTCGTCCGGCTAGTTGGTCCTTACAGTTGTGCCTTCACTCGCTGCGAGGAAGTGCCTTCACTCGTTACGGGTCGTTACGGTACTCTGATTCTGTCGCTATTACCATTACTCTGATTCTGTCTATCCGCTGTCATTCTCTGCCAATCCGCTGATCTCCACTCGATCTGGCCGACCTCTGTCGAATTGGGCCCCACCGGCCGACATTTCCGCTCTGTCCGGTACAATCCTCACCTCCCGTTGTTCCCAGCGCTGCTCTCGCCGCCGGGCCGCCGGACCTCGGTCGTTTCCGGTCAGCGGTGGCGTGCGCCGGCCGAGTGGGCATCGCGTGCCGGTCACGGCCGTCTGGACGCCGAGCTGACGCCTCCACGCCGCCGCCACTGACCTGTCCGGGTAGAGGTCAGAGGTCAGGTCACCGCTCCGGGGTCGGCCAGTTCCCAGAACGGTCAGCCAGTGTCAGATGCCATCTGACTGCCGTGCAAAGTTGGGTCGAGTTGTGATCAAAGTACAGACAGACTATTGTATCAGATGTGTTGGCTTCTCAAAGGTATGCTAGGCTGGCCCCATCTACCGGCCATGGCCTTGACAGAATAGCATTTACCGAGAAACGCCGTGGTGGCGCAGTGCGGGCGAAAGCGCCAGCGCAATGCTATACGTGGAACCGTGATGGCGGCGGTCGGTAATCACACAGCGAGCTGGAAGTATGCCAACGGCAGCGGGTCGCTTTAAAACCAACTAGGTCAGGTGTGTTTTACTGCCGTCAATTCCTGATTGCCAAATGTCGAGATGGTACTTGGAACAGTTCCGTCACGCGGTCACCCAGTTATGGGAGGCTGGTGGTCCCGTTTTTCCAATCTCCGGACAGTCATTGGGGTCAGTGCTCAAAGCGCCGTCACCCAGCTGCTTTATTTGTATTTCACATTTATGACTGATGGAACATTCGCGCAACTATTATAGTTTCCGCATAGCCAGACGGCCGTTTATGTCGCACGTAGACACTTCGCGAATATTAGTAAAGATATATTCGCGACATCAGCCTTGTCGAATGACTGTCAACATTCAATATTCATCGTGTTGTTATGAATTACGGTAAAAGCGTTCGCCACTCTTAGTCACTCTAAAATCTAAAGACATGCTTAGTTATTCGTCTCTCCGGATGACGATATGTGACCGTCAGCTCGCTGTGCAGACTGCAGCCCCGGCGTCGCTCGTGCTCGGCCCGTTAGCGGGGGGGGGGGATGTGACAGCCGTGGGGGGTGACAGATGTGACGGGTGACACGTCACGGCGTCACCTCCAGTTCGGGTGAAGTGACCGGCGCAGGTGTCGGTTCTCGTTGACAAATTACCGCGGCGGTGACTGCTGAACCGCCCACGCCACCCGGCAGCCTCAAATGCGCACTTACAGAGCCCACACACACATACCATACACATGGCAGCTGCAAACGGACTGCTGTGTTGATATAAGTCTGATTGAATGAAGGCCATGGCCATGGGTGGAACTGGGTGTGTTTAAATCAATAATAAATACCGAGATGAGGGACGGGTGTTAGATTCGAGGACTCTGTTTTATGGGAAATTAAAGGGACCCTCCCACCTTCAAAAAAGTTTATGAATTGGCATGAAAGTGATGTTGCTCGGTTCAGAAAGAGCGAAAACGAATATCTACCAAATTTCACCGAAAAATATTCACCGGTTTTCAAGATATTAGACTTTTACTTTTGTTTACTTTTTTTGGGATCTCCGCTGTTTCTAGCGACTTTATTCTAGAAGTGCGGCGTTTGCGGCAGATGTTGCGCGCAAATAGCATATACCACCGCGTGCTACAAAACGTTTTAGTCAAACATTTAAAAATCGTTAGATATTTGCGCTGACGTCACACATTCAGAGGGGTATTCCTTAGCATTAGCCCCTCTGAATCAAAATGCTGCAATTTTGAAATTCAATATTTCCGATTTAAGGCATTTCTCGATGTTGTGAGTGCCGAAACCGGTAATTGTGAGCCAGGGACCCCATTTTGGCTATCTCAACTCAAATTTAATGTTAAGGTGGGAGGGTCCCTTTAAGTCCAGTACCGTTTACCTTATAGCATCTGCCCCTATTTTCTGATTTGAACTGACAAGTGACAACGTCGGGTGATGTGAACTCCACACCATCAATCATCTCCGATCGGAAACATATCCATCTAGTTAGTTATTTAATCGTTTATGATGCCAGTTTTTAGGCGATGACACACTAAGCGGCCTTGCGAGGACCGCCACATATTATTGGTGGCTGCTTTGGAACCGTCCTTGACACCGCGGAAAACTGGTTCCATAAAAGGCGGGGCTGATTTATACGCCCACAGCACTGACGTGTGACGTCATCAGTGACGTCATCTGCGGAGAGAGGTGACTGGGTTCGCTGGCTCGGTAATGATTCGGTGAATTGAGAAAGGCGGTAGGAGGGTCATTAGGTACTGGTGATTTTGGGAAACGTTGGTGTAGGTGTTTTCACACGAGGCCATTAATTGGATGGAGAACAGAGAATAGGGGAATGACAAAGCTGCGGTATTTGTGTCCTGGTAATACTTCTCTAATTTCGGAACTTTTCCTCTTCTAAAAATGTGCTCCATCGATAAGAATTTGGTATCATATCGCAAGGATATTTACGACCAAAATTTGCTTTCTGTAGACGGCAGTCAACAGCATCCAATCCAACAGGAATGGCATAAAACAATATATATAGGCAATGGCAATGGTATAGGCAATGAAAATGTCGATGGCTTGTATAACTTAATTAGGTAGTGCTTGTGGTCCACAATACAACCAGCCAAATTTTGTTTTGATCCCATTCATTCGTTAACATAATACAGCTGCACGGGGAACATGACTTAATCATTAATGACATTATCTCTCAGTTCGTAAGCTATGCATCGTAACATTCCGGTGAGCTCTGACCTAACCAGACTTGTAAGCGATTCAACTCTGATTGAATCGATTCTCATGAATCGCTTGAAAATGCCGACTCACTGTGATTGAGTCGGTTGAATCACCTCTTGTCACCATATGAATCCTGATTGAATCGGTCACACATGGCAACTGCAAGTGATTGAATCGGCAACTCATCGATTCAAGTTGATTGAATTGACAAAATGATTCAATCACCATGTGCTGGAAATTGAAGTTATGACCATATTTAGTACTATATTATGTAGAAATATATGTGCTACTTGCATCATAGTCACACACAATGCACTGCAAATTTTTTAGGTATTTTGTCAGTATTATAAATGCGCACAGCTATCATAATTGAAAAAACATAGACATTTTGTTTTAAGTTTTTAATCAAACTGTAAACACAAAATTATACATAAATGTCAATACATGAAGATGAAAAAATGAATGTAAAGTTTCATTCCAGTGCCCTAAAATCAGTATAGTTATCAAGTTAACAGTAGCAGTAAGCAGGCGCACATTGCTCAACACACATGTTTATGATATCATGTTAAACTTTATATTTTCAATATCCTGTTTCAACAGGACATTTGTGAGCAAGCAAAACATATTAATGAATACACAATGCATGTTCACATTATAATTTGGTAACCTTAGTTACTGATTTGATTTTGGGCTAAGGGTCATAAATTGCTTGATCTAATCCATGGTCTTCTCACTCACTTTACATTTCTCAGCAGAATCAGCGTTTACCTATCAACGTAAATATTGGAATACCTTGGCTTATGAGCATTGATGGATCTGTCACATATTGTCATGGTGGCTCCCAATTACACAAAACTAGGGTTGACTATTAAGTAATGGAAGTGCCTTAACCAATTAAACGGGTTTGCACGTGCACACATTATTTAGGTGTCATTTCATGCGCCGATCTTGTTTCTATCCAATGCTGAAGACCACATGTCCCTAGCTACTTTTTGCTATAAGCTATCGTCGTTTTCCCAAGAGACCTCCCGAACCTGTGGCGCACCACCTGGCAATGGCCAAAGCCGCGCGCCAGCCCCGAGTGCAAGGTCATTAGAGCTCAGTTTGTCGTAGGGAAAAGGCCTACCAATATCAGAAAATTTATTTTATAATTGTATGGAGCGACGCAGCCTCCCCACAGACGATATGTCGGTGGTTTCATCGGTTTGAGAAAGAAAGCGCCGATCAGTCTTCTGTCGGCGTTCCAGGAGTGGGTCAAGACGAGGCTGGAATGGTGTGTGATGCTTGAAGGCGATTATGTAGAGTAGTGTATGCTGTCATTTATCGTGCCAATGTGTATTGTTTTGATGAAAATATAGAAATTGTCCATTGTGTAGCCATAACAATAAGCCAATAAGCTCTGATGACCTCGCGCTGGCGCTTGGCGCGCGATTTTGACCATTGCCAGACTCCTTTTTCATGGTGCGCCGCAGGTTCGGGTGGTCTCTTGGGAAAACGACGATAGCTTGGAGCAAGAAGTAGCTAAGGACATGTGGTCTTCACCATTGGATAGAAAAAACATCGGCGCATGAAATGACACCAAGAAAACATGTGCACGTGCAAAAACGTTTAATTGCTTAAGGCACTTCCATTACTTAATAGTCAACCCTAGTACAATGGCAAAAAGTAGATACATACCCTACTAGGTATTAAAAAAACAACCACCTTCCCATCACCTCCACCATCACCCAAAAACTATTGTTATCATAGCTCAACAAACAATCTATCCGTTTGGTGTTCTTCACCTTCCAGTTTTGAGGACCGCTAACAGTTTTGCATTCGATGCTAAATTCGGATTAGAGATTTGTCAGACTGCTCGCAATATTTGCCACATGGAAACCACGCAAAATACGCTTTTATGTCGCAGCCGCGTCAATATACGCTGCAACTACCTAGTGCTGGGCTAAATACATATCGCCAAACCAATTTAGATTTTTACTGTTTGATATTTTTCTTTAATGGACTGGACAGAATAAAAACTGTTTCACACGCATGCATAAATATGCTTAATTGAATCCAAAAATAAAAACTATGTATTTTATATAGTTAAGTAATCCATGGTTCTGCTGCTAAACTAAAGATGGCTGCCCACTTAGCGCATGCGTACTTCAGTACTTAAGTCCTGGCTACACTATGCGTGTTCTGCGTGCGTTTTTTGCGAGCTTGCGTGTTTTGCGTATATTATATAAAAGTTAATAAAACCTTTTATAATAATTTAATAATTTTTTTTTTTTTGTATAAAATATAACAAAAACAAAACTTAATATCGTTTCTTTCTTGAACCATATTATGCAAATCACGCAAACTCGCAAAAGCAAAAAACGCACGCAGAAAACGCGAACTGGCCAGGCCTTTACAACTTGCAACTCAGCTCCGCCGCGTATGAAGTTTGGTGTCGTGGGGCGGGCTTGGAATTGTTATTTTGTCATTGAAGATATGGATGGTTGAGGTAGTTTTATCATGAGAGCATTCAATTTATATTATGTAACTATTGAATAGCTTCGTATGTGTCGATATTCCGTATTCTTGATAGTAAAGAAAACTTGTAGCACGCCTAAAATGTCAAGTCCTGTGTAATGCTTTACCGGCTTTACCACTGCTTCCTAAAGTATCAATCAATATTTTTTTTTTTTTTAATGGCTGATCACCAGCTATTTTAGGTTGGGTATCACAATTGATTTGCAAATTTTGGTCCTTTTCGATGATGCTGATAATATGTGGTAGTGTTCTGTGCAATTTTGCATGTTTCCTTTTGCAAGCGCCAAGCCAATAAATTAATTTTTATAAGTCCTCTGGTAGCTTCATTTGTAACAGAACTTGTGTTTTCTGTACTTAAATTACCATCTTTACACCGTACCTATTTATATAAATAGCTACAACTTTGTTGAGTTCAGTATAGATTTAGTACTTTTCTATGTTTTTTGGTATTCTCCTAGTGTATTTGGTTGGTATCTGTTTGGTATCAGTTTCCAAAAATGTCTTAAAATGATATCACATATGTATATATTTTATATAACATCTTGATTGAATCGCGTTGACTTAAATCATGAGTTGAGTCATTCCCTGAATCACTGATAATGGGATGAGTCGTGATTGAGTTGAATCACAAGGTCCATGAGTCGTGATTGAATCGCTTGGAAAATCAGACTGTTTGATTGAGTTATGATTGAATCGGTCATTTCATCAAGTGAGTCGTGATTGAATTGATTGAATTTTTTTGAATCGTTTACAAGTCTGGACCTAACCAGGATGTAAATCAAGTTGCAGGACCTATGTCAAGTGAATAATTAGGAGCGACTTCGAATCGATCTTTTGCAAACATTCATTGCAAGGCGTTGCATCTGTTCACTAATAGATATTGTAGTCATCAAAGTGGCATCGCTATTGCCACTACCCCACCTGCTATATTCGCCAGTAGTTAATTCGCAATTTAGCGCCTGCCATGGGCTCTGCCCCTCACAGCACAGCAGCCTCTTCACACGAGTACGCCACCGCTGCTGCGAGTCTATACAGTGGCTATCGGTCACCTCTTATCGCGGCCGTATCGTCTAGCGAACAGACCACCACCTGTGCGGCCGACGGAACGTCTTCGAGCCGCGGGCCGTCTTACGGCGGTGAGAACTGTGGACATGTTTATATTTCGCTGTGTAAAATAGTGTGTATCGTATCACAACTACCTTAACTTACGGACGCCTCAATTAAAATTGTTTGGATAAACAATTATTTATTTGAATGTATAATTATTATTGAACGTAACCGGACTTGCCGGAAAAAGCCTATTCACTTATATATTTCTTGTTTTAAATTTCATAAAAGCGATTATCCACGATTATCCACGACATTCAATGTATCACTAAGAGACTATTGATGATCTTCACGTGGGACGTTAACTACTTTGATATGGTAAAAATCTTCTAATTCCTTTTTTGCCATTATTTGTTTGGGAACACACTACCGTCTCAAGCGTTAATTGCAGTTCTGATCGTCATACCACTCTCGGAGCACACATGCGCAGATAATCGGAGGCGACTCGACTCAGTTCTTACACAGGACGGACACTCTTTGAGTCACTCAACCGAGGACTCGACTTGAGTGCCATTCAGTCCTAGACAGTGACGCAATGCGGAGTCATCAGCTATCACACGCAGCTACTGATAGGCTACTAAGGATGGATGTCCTCGCCGACCATGCAACAGGCTTGTGACAGGGTGGATGTCTTTTGTAATATGTTGGACGTTCCATGGGTGTGGCTGGTCACCTGCCAATTAAATACAAAATAGAACGTTCATTCATTCGAGCACGCATTCGACGGCCGGCGACGGGTCAGTTGTGTGGACACTGCAGACGTGCGTTTAGTATGAGCTTGTGCTCCAAGATAATAATTTTTGCTCAGGTTGGCTCTTTCGGTTTCATGAGGCCGCCTCAGGTCGAGGATGAAAGTAGGAAAAAGGAGCCCTATCCGGTAAATTTGACTTAGACGGGTGCACCGCAGCGGTTGAGGCTCATCCTGTTGGGTTGGGAGCGCGCCGGTGGAACAGGAGAGCCACTGTAACGGGCACCCTCCGGGGGTCCTGTTAGCCTGCAGCAGGACAATGTGTGGAGGATGAGGTCTTTAGCTGGTACTGAGGAAAGAGAAGCGGATGCCCAATCCAGGATTTTGCACTGTTGAACCTACAAAGTTCAGTCTGGAGCCTACTTTCCCTGCCATTGGACCTAACGTACAGTCCATAGCAGAAGTAATGTGCGGTTTCAGTCATGGGTATGCTCTGCTTCTGAAGCTTAGGAACGATTAACCAGACTACAATGAAACTTTGAATGTAGCTTATATGTATCGTCACCCTTGCAGCTGCAACTTTAGCTATTGACATCTTCTTTTCGATCACTCCGCATTAAACAATCGCCAGTCAAAGCCAACCGTTGAGATTGGTAAAACCCTACATTACTTTAGCGGTGGGCTATACATGTGGCATAATAAATCTAGTCGGCTTCCGTGACTTGACGTTTACATTATTTGGCTGTGGCCTCCTGACCTGACCATGACCCGGTCTGACCTGACCTGGTGCTACACACCCTATGCTGCTCGCCCTGCCCACCTTGTCTCCGGAGACCGACCCGCGATCCGTGAGTTATCACGACCTGCTTTGTTTTCGTGATTAATGTCAACCCCGTTTTCGTACCGTTCATCTTGGCCCTGGTCCCTTGACATGACTCGCATTGCCAAGTGTTGAACCTTGCTCCCCGTTAAATTAGTTATTTGTACCGCATTATCAATCCTGTTCCCCTGTGACATCCTCTGCATGTCCCTCGTAACCCTTCTTCCCTGTCTCCCGCGACCCCTCTTACCTGTCCCGCGTGACATTTGACCTATTGCCCGTGACCTGCATTACGTATTTTGTACTCCGTGCCATTGCCCGCCACCTGTCTGTCGTCCTTCAGATTACCTGTCTCTGTCGCCTGTGACCCGCATTACCTGTTCCCGGTGACTCGTATCCCGTGAGCCGCACGGTGCTCTCAGCACCACGGCACCCCCACCTGGACTCCCAGGGAGAGGAGGTCGATCGCAGAGCGGACCGAGATCGTATAGATGTCGCCAGCTGGGGCCGAGCCAGAGGGTCCAGTGCCTCCTGGACGTATCTCTCACCTACATCTCATATCCCTGTTCAGAGTTGCCTGTTCTGGACTAACGGTCATTAGAAGATCCCTCAGGACCAGCTCGTCCTTGTTCAACAGACGGTCATTATCAAACCTCTCTATCGTCAGGATTTAGGACCAACTCATTTTTCGTTCACTACTTTCTGTTCCAGGCTGACGGTCAATGATAGATATATCTATATCCAAGACTAACTTCCATAGCCCGTCCTTCTGTTTTCTTTTACGGATGGTCATTTTAAGATCCTTGACCTAACTCAACCTAACGTATTCCCTTATCCTCTCATCCCATGACCCCGGAATGGTTTAAATGTGCCGTAATGGCATAACCCAGCAGACTCATGCCCTTACCAGACAGGAAACAGTCAGCGCTTCGCTTCCATTTTTGACGTTTGCGTTTATCGTTTCTTTGTACAGTCTTTGATGGCGAGTTGTCGGTCTTTATGGGTCCCACCGACTTCTGAGACCATGAAGGACACAGGGAACCACGTTAGATTACGAGGACCACACGCCGGCTTCTGGAGGCCCATGTGCGCGCTCCTGAAGGTCCCATGCCAGCCTTCAAGGGTCCTAAGGACCCTCTGGGTTTCCGAAGGCCCGCACAGAAGGCTCACGTCGGTGTCTGAGGTTCCCGCAGGCTCCTTGCATGCCTTAACGGCCCACGAGGTCTACTAAGGGCCCAGCGCATGACAGAGGTGGCAGCTCGTGAGAGCCCAATCTGGCCTCGGAGGACCCTTAATCGGTTTCTCAGACTCCCACAATAAGCATGCACTTACCCCTGATAGCATACCATAAGCCCATGAGTGCACATAATGCACGAGGGCCTCACGTCGTCCTCGACTCCTGGGTGCCTCCCTCTCTGACTTAGCTTTAGGTTCATATACCGAGATAAAGAAATTGAGAAGAGGAATGGGAGAGAGAGAGAGAGAGAGAGAGAGAGAGAGAGAGAGAGAGAGAGAGAGAGAGAGAGGGAGAGAGAGAGAGAGAGAGAGAGAGAGAGAGAGAGAGAGAGAGAGAGAGAAGGAGAGGCAGAGAGAAACAAATGGGTATTTAAAAAATGCGAACAATGGGCGTCTCATTTATCACAGGCGCTTCAGATGGTTCTCCCCCACTGGTCCGTTTCCGTGGTTGCGCACATAGATACGAATATTTAAATATATCTACAGCGCAGCTGTTTTATGCTAATCAGCAGTTGACGAGCCCTGGTGATCAATGGCTTATGCTACCAAGCTACACGGAAAACTAATGACCTTCTTCCGATACACTCGTTAAGGAACATCAACTGAAAATATCGGAGGATTGAGCCAGAAGCCCTAATACATTTTGTTTTGTGAATAGCGCTGTCAGCACAAGGGCGTGGGCTGTAGGGTTTGCTTCCAAGGTCTATACGTTTTGCCCTCTGTGCTTAATATTTTTAAATGTCAAGCCAGATCTGTCGTTTTGCAGTAAGCTTCTCTGGTGATTTTGCGTGGGCCCATCTTGGTACCTGACATGCGGGAAAAGACCATCAAGCAAATAATCTTATATCGTCGTCAAGTGCGCAGTGATCCTCAGCTAAGTGTTCCTTTTCCGGTCCATTAGAGCTCGTTATACCGTCAGCTGATCAATGTGATAGCGAATTAGCCTTTTCAGCCGGCTGGGGCCGGTGGTTTGAGACATCTTAATGAGGCAGATAGCGCACATATCAAGAATGGAGAAGAAGAACTAAAAAGGCGGGACTACTGCGATGGACAAATTCAATGAAACTTTAAGCATCAGTTGTTACTTAATACTTATACTTCGCACAGTCACCTCTTGGAATTGGTGCAAGAGATAGCTGGTTGACTGTGGAAACCATGGTTACCTCTACTCGACACAATAACACACTATAATAGGCGTCGGTGCTGACCGCTCTGGCACAGTGGGGTGCGTGTCGTGGCGGAGCAGTCACACAGAGCACAGACGCGGACAGAGAGGGAGGTGACCATGCTGTACCAGTGGGTGAAGACGCTGGTGGGCGCCGCGCTGGCGGCCAACTTCTCCTTCCCCCTGATCACGGTGCTCATCAATCGCCCGCTCTGGGAGGAGCCCATGGCCGTCCTGGCCGGCAACATGTCCCTGACCTGCACCCTGTTCGGCCTCTGCGTCATGCTGATTGGCGTCTACGACCTGGCGGACCTGCAGAGCGTAGCTCTGTGCCGGTCTCTGGAGTACTGCAGCATGGGCTTCGGCGTGGCGTTCAAGGCGGCGCAGGTGTGCGTGGCCGTGGACCAGTACGTGGCCGTGATGCACCCCCTGCAGCACTACTCGATCATGGTGCGGTCCCGGCCGCTGCTGTTTGCCGGCACCTGGTTCACCTGCCTCGTCCAGCTGATACTCGGCCTGGCCGCTCACTTTATCGACCTGGAGACGTTCGCCGAGCGGGCCGTCCGTCTGGGCGGCAACTCGACCTACGCGGGCTGCCGCTGGGAGACGGGCCTGGCCTACTTCAGCTCCCTCTTCATCGAGCTGGAGATGGTGGTGTTCTCCATCATCACCGCCTCCCTGCTGCTGCACACAGGCGTGGTCGGACACCGCATCAAGATCAGACTGATGCGAGAGGTGCGCGACCTGCGCCAGAACAACAGCAACAAGACCTTTTTCGACAACTACCGCGCCTTCAAGAGGATCCTGGCCGTGCTGTGTGGAGAAGGAAATCATGCCTCCCACTCCCGAAATGGCCGGCCCACAATTGGTGCCAGCGGTGGTGGTTGGTTGTCGGTGGAGGATTTTTGGCTTCAGGTGAGTTCTCTTTAAATTAATTTCATTTGCTATTAGTAATGTTTGAAATTTGAGATTTGATATTTGATATTTAGTTCCATTCGTTTTTTACGTGTTATTTTTTCATTATTTACTAGGCTAACTATGGAAGATGCTACCAGGAATTTTAGTATTGAGTACAATACCCAGATGAACGATATTTTAAGGCGAATTGCTCATTTAGAATTAGCTGTAGCAGAAGAGCTTATTGCTCAACAAGATCAAAATCTATCAAAATCTCAGAGCCGTGGACGTGATCGTCAATCTCGTCAGCAAAAATGCCGTTCTCGAACTGTTCGCTCAAAATCACTTCACTCTTCGCATCATTGCTGTCAAGAAAGTAGTCATTGTTCAAATTCTTATCACCATGAATTTTCTAGCTGTCACCGGAACTTTTCACCGCGTCGAAACTTTCGTTCTCTGAGCCCAAACGGGTTCCGCTCACTGCACTAGGGGATGAGTGCGTGAGCGTCGCTTCAGATGACAGGGACCGTTCAGCACATCCCCCGGTTTTACGTGACGTCAAAATTTCGGGTCAAGCTTGTTCAGCTCTTTATGATAGTGGAAGTAGTGTCTCTCTAGTTTCAAAAAAATGTATGCAAAAATCTGGTTTAAAATTAGCTTACGAACCTCCCAGTGTCACTATTCTTGATGTTACTGGAAATCCTATTGACGTTGTAGGTGAAGTCAATCTGAACATTAGCATTCTTGGTCAAACAGTTCAACACAAATTTTTCATTACAGCAAAAAGTTTACCATTCAAATGCGATATCATTCTCGGAATCGATTTTATTATTGCTCACAAATTGATTTACAATCCATCGAGTCGTACGGTGAACTTTCTAAAACCAATTCTTTCTTCCAATGTAGTCGAAAGACGCTCAAAACGTCTGAGTCCCAAAAGACGTAAAAGAGTACGTTTTCTTTTATCAACAAAGGACAATGAAAAATCTGTCGATCAAATTGTTTATCCTGATAAAACGGTAGACATGTTCACAACTGCGGAAAAACATGCATTAACTATTGATGACGAAAAATCATATCCATTGTTCGTGAAACAAACAGTAGAAATTACTGGTTACAGCGAAAAATTTGTACGTGTTAAGTTTCCACATTTCCTACAACCAAATGAATTTCCATACCTAATTCAAACGCATTGTGATCAAAGTATTCGAGACGTTCAGGTTGCCCGTTCTATCAATTTCTTAGAAAATTCAGGCACGCTTGTACGCGTGATTAATGCTTCAAGTAACCCAGTCATTTTGAGAAAAAATCAGAGAATCGCACAAGCCCATCCGACCAAAAAGTACCCCTTCAGTCAGGTCACAGACCGACCCCATCCCTTCAGACAGGACGCTGACCTTGCTCAGTACCATGGGTCAGTCAGTGCCTGTCAAACAGCGCCGTCTGTTCCCAATTCCGCCAGCGTCTCGCTACAACAAAAAACGGTCGCTGGGCCGGACATGGCTGCGTCAGACACCGGACGCAGAACAGAGATAAACAACCCGACGACCTCTATCCCGAGGACGTCAGGGCACAGGTCTGTCAGTGACATTGATTTGAAACACATCCCAATACACTTTCGTTTTAAACTCCGTGAACTCTTAGACAAACATAGACATGTCTTTGGAAATGATATTTCTGACATACAACAGACAGATGTTTACAAAAATCACAATGGATTCACAGACCACACTCCGGCTGATCAACGAACAAGTCCCCCATTTGCTAATCGGGAGATAACTAAGGAAGATATAAAACGCATGGTAACAGCCAGAGTTATCAAACAATTAGTTTCACCATATAACTCTCCAATCATTCTTATCAAGAAATCAAATGGTCAATATCGCCTCGTTTCAGATTTGCGACTTCTCAACTCCAAAATCAAGGATGACAAGTTTTCTCGTTCATTTACATCACAGGTCAAAGATCAACTTTCTAACTGTGAAGTTTTCTCTACCTTGGATTTGCTTAGTTCATTCTCCAAAATTTCTTCGAATGAAGCTTCAAGTCATTCTATGGATTTTACAAATGATGACGACAAATATCATATGAACGATAAACCAATTGGTCTTCGTTCAAGTTCCTCTGTTCTCAACAGAGGGTTGCAAATTGCACTCAGTAGTCTAAAAGGCATAGATGCATTTTTATATGTTGACAATATTCTTATCGCTAGCAAAACGTACGACGAGCATTTAGAAAAACTCGACAATATATGTTCTCGTTTAGAAGCAATTCATCTTGTGATCAACCCCGATAAGTGTGAATTTATGAAATCTCAGGTAAAGTATCTGGGTTTCATACTTGACAAACATGGAATTCGTCCAGATGCATCCAAATTACAAGCGGTACAAGATTTTCCTGTACCAGAAACAGCGAAAGATGTTCGTATTTTTCTTCGGTTTGCGAACTATTATCGCAGACACATTCCAAAACTGGCTGAGCTTACTGCTCCGTTAATTCATTTGACAAAGAAAAATGTTGATTTTATTTGGTCAAAAGAGTGCGAAAAAGCATTCTCATCGATAAAAAGGTCACTACGAAAATGCGCTTTATTAAAATTTCCAAATTTCGGAAAAGACTTCTACCTATTTACACATACAAGTGAGTTCGCCATTAGTGGCGTACTTGAACAAAAATATGGTGATGAATTTCACCCAATCGCTTTTATTAGTCGACAGCTTAGCAAAGCTGAAAGAAATTATTCTACTTCAGAAAAGAAATGCCTCGCAATTTCATGGTCTTTTGATCATTTGCGATCTTATCTTTTAGGTCATGTCACTCATGTCATGACAGATCATTCACCATTAAAATGTATCTTAAAGTCAACTCATCTTAGCGGTCGTTTAAAGAAATGGTTTGTAAAACTATCAGAGTATGATTTTGATGTCACTTATCTACCAGGTATTTTGAATGCTACAACTGATCATTCGTCTAGTGCCGAATTAGATACACAAAACAAAGCAGACTTTCTTGGCCATGTCTCTGCGGAAACCGCAGGATGGACAAAAGAGAAAATCAAAGCTGAACAGCGAAAAGACCCAGATTTGAGGCCAATCATTGATCGCCTCGTGAAACCGAAAGCTAAAGGCCCTGATCTGAAGCTGAATGAATCTCTTTCCAACTTTTTCTTAGGTACAGATGGCCTACTTTACCATGTAGCCAAACAAAATTCCAAGATTCGTCAGTTCATGAACCAACTTGTAGTTCCAAAGTCAATGAAAAAACTGACGCTTCAGAAAGTCCATGACACTTTTTCCTCAGGACAAAAGTTATTTAGAAACATTCTTTCCAAAATTCGAGTTCAATTTTACTGGAGGAACATATACTCCGATGTCAAAAAGTATGTAGACTCCTGTCGTTTTCACATGAACCAAAGTGCTCACAGATTTTGGAAACGTGCACCAAGGCAGTGCACAAGTACAAAAGAGCACCCTAACATCGATCGTCTTCAAAACTTGGAAGACGATCAAATCGACACCTGCGTCGATTCACAGTCTCTCAGCAACGAATCTGCCATTCGTTCCGTGGGTAATGCCTCACAGAGCAGCAACAACGGTGCACGTTCACCTGTTACACTGCCGGCAAAGCCAGGGACGTTGGTGACTCCTTCTGAAGAGAATGGGATCGACCAGAGTGATCTTACACGGCTGGAGGAAGATTGGCGAAATTGTCGAGCAGGCCGAGAGGTTAGTCAGGCTGATCACCTGCGGTATAACCTCTGGTCTCGCAAAAACATACGCCCCCCAGACCGTCAAGAAGGAACATAGCGCTCACATAGCGCCCATTTAGCGCTCAAATATATTATTTGCCTGCAGAAGACATGCTGCGTTACAATGAGGTTGACGAGGTCCCTCCCGCGCATGTAAATAGCCGACGTACGGCCAAAAATGGTGACAGAGATCCCATTTCACGTGATGCGAACGAAGGTTGATGATTACGTCCCTCGCGCACACCGCCAGCCAAAGGCTGAGCAAAAAGGTTTACTCAATGTAAACAGAAGAGAGCAATTGCAATTTCATTGAGCTCAATTCATTGTAAATAAAGCATCCACGATATAGATATATATGCTAGTATGATAGGTGAATGATTCTCATTTGTATGATTGCCAAAACCTATGTTGTCGCTTGCTGTTGCCATCTTTCATTTCTTTACATATGTTGCAATGTCAAAAATGTATTGATACTGACACATTAGCCCTGTTTCTTTTTCAGGTTCGTGCTTCTTGTGGCGGAACGAGTGCAGCGTCAAATAATACCCAAAGGACATGCATGCTTCTCGATATTCCCAATTAATTAACAGTATACTTTATCGAACTAACTACTGATTAGCTTTAATTTTGGTCATCTGGTAAAAAAAAAAACGACTTCTATAACATTGACCAATAACTTTTGGCCATTCTGAGGTGATAAGTGGCAATAAAAATTGTCCACAGAAAGTTTGCCAATTCAACAATTTACCGGCGATATAACTACATTAGAAGTATTGCTGTATGCATGCCTTCCCAAACGATTTCACGGGTATGACGTAATACACAGATGCACTCGTTCAGAAGACGCCACTCTTTAAAAGGACTTCATTTTTTTTTCAACCGTATATTTTTTTATTATTAAACAACTAAGTAAGTTCTACCACAATAGTTAGATATTCAAATAACACTTTAACCCACTAAAAACATTGGCCTCTTCAATTTATTCGTTAAAGTAAGTCACTTGGCAGTACTATTACAAACCGGTCTTTTGCTAGTCATTGGCTCATTAGCCCCATTTTTTTCCTTACCTACTAATCACTTTGCGACGTAAACGATCTCTCGATCGACTGACCGGCGGTACTGCCCGTTTTTAACAATCATTCAATGTTTTGCTATCCGCTGTGTCAAAAACATGTCTTCCGTGTCATTTATACCATGATGTCTTCCAATGAATGTTCAGCCCTCACACAGTTCATAATGCCGTTTATCACACAATTGTTATCACACACCAGGGAAAATGTATCACTGACCGGCACAGCGATAGCACAACATTATAATAAAAAGTGTATGTGGATGCATGTTTGAATACTTGGACACGGAAACAAATTCGAATGTCCTACGGACCCGAATGTTTTGGCCGTTGAAAGTCCATGGGTTCCGTGGCACGCCTGGGGAAGCATTACGACACTTGTGTCGCCCAGTGCTACTTGCCTTTTGTACAAATGTTGTACTGTACAGCTGTAAATATGAATGACTGTTTTGTATGATGTATATGTTGGGGCATTGTTTCGGCACATTTTAATTCGGTTCTTTTTCTATTACAGTCCTTGAGTTTCTGTTACCCATCTGGGAGTGGCCACTATCTGACTCGTCTCTTCGGAGGCGTGGGTTCGAATCCCACCGCTGCCACCAATTGTGGGCCGGCCATTTCGGCCGCCCTCGTCGGAGACGGGGTCCGCGGATGGTGTTGGCGTCACAGTCGGTAGAGGAGAAGTGAGAGCGTGTATTTCCGAAAGACATGGTTTTATGGTGGGTGTCGGGACGCAAGCACGTGACCGGACGGGCAGCCGGCCAGCGAGCCGGCTGTCCCGTGTCGCTATGCGCCCCAGACACCCAGACAGATACAAAAAATAGGGGTCCGACATTTGGGGCCTCCATCGGGAGTGGGAGGCATGATTTCCTTCTCCACAGCTGTCTCTGACGGTAGTGCTGGACATCGTGGCTCCGATCCTGCGTATCTACAGCCGCTGGAACCCGCAGCCCAAGCTGAACGGATTGGTTCATATGATGCGCATTCTCTGCTTCATCTTTGAGGGCTGGGCTTACGGTCTGCTGAACGCCAAGCTCCGCTCCGCCTATCGGAAGATTATCTGCGGGAAGTCGAGCCCGGTCGAGAGGCGGGAGGTCGGAGGCAACACTACAGCGCCCGGAAATCGGGAGGTTCTGGCCACTGTGGCGGTGCCCGAGCTACAGTCCGTCACCAGTGGGGCAGACGGGTACGAGCAGCATGTGTAGATTCTGTTCCGTACCAGGAGCTAATGATTAGTTGTCTCGTGATTAAATGGCGAAATAGATTTTCACAGGTCATCGTTCTAGTTATTGGTGAAGTTGTAAGCTCATCCGAGCATTAACCCTCGCTGGCACAGGCCATTTTGAGTCCTTCGACGGCACAGGGGGGGGGGGGGGGTTGGTACGACCCCCTCGCGTTTGGCCCCTGATCGAGCTAGAGCTTCGCGGAAAAAACGAGCGTGTTGCCCGTCACGACAGGAAGCCAATGATACCCAATTTTAAGGTCCTAGGTCATCGGTTGACCTTCCAGGTCAGGTCAATGACCCAAAAATCGGGAAAATCGGAACCTGTTAGAAAGTCTTAAACCGGCAGTTGCTGGGGTATTTCGCCACCCACCGTTTGCTGGGGGGGGGGGGGGGGCGTTAAACGCCCCCAGCCGATAACTCGAGAACCAATAGGCGCAACGAAACGCACGAGGCGGCAAACGAAAGAACGCGACGAGAATTTTGAGGTCACAAGTCGGGTCAAGGTCAGGTCAAACACCTGAAATCGAGCTTTCAGTAGCATGGACTTCAGGACTTCGCAATGGGCGCCTCTCGTCATAAACTTTGTCAAAACGGTGCACAATCCATCATATAAGGTCTACAAGAGTGTCAGCTCCATGTAGGGGTCAGTCAAGCATAGGTCAGGGTCAAGGTCAGGTCAACTGGGTAGGCACATATCCCCGAAAATCAAAACTGATATTCGCAGCCTGTGACACATGTATTGTGGGTAATTTGGGGCGTAGAACACGATGGTGACATTCATTTTGTCATATGTGTACGTGTTTGGTTCAAAAAGTTCAATTTAAGAAATGCATGAATCATGTTCGTGAAGTAGTCACAAGAAATTGCCAAGGTTCAGTTCAAGATTTTGGAAAATGCGGAACGATAATCAATAATCGAAGATAGCCATTTGATTGTTCAAGGTATTGGCAGTCTAATAGCGTTTAGGGCATATCTGTATGTCTCTTTTGTGATTTTATATGATTTTTTGAACATATGCCGTTTTTGGTCGAAAACTCAGAAATCATGACGTCACTAAAACCTCGATATCTCAAAAATTTTCCGACCGATTTTTTTGAAACTTTGTCACAATAAATATCAATCAATTCCCTACAGGTACCCAAAAGTTTGCGCGCCTATGGCGCGCCGTTTTTATGCTATGGCCCGGCGAAAAAAGTGGAGGCGCTTAACGCCCCCCCCCCCAGCAACTCGCGGGTTAAAGTGTGGCTGCTAAGAGGTTTTCCGGGATGCTGATCACGAATATCGTGCTAGTTTTGATCACAGATGATGTTAAGCATTTAGACCAGGTCGGGTCAGGTCAGGTCAACCGGTAAGGGGTCGTGACGGGTATTCGTAGTACCTACCTGTCATCCGCCTCTGACAGCTTCGTAACATGTTACGAAGGCACCAAAACTACTGCGTAAATGTTCAAATGGTTGTTAAATTCGAATTCAGCTCCAAAAACTAGCCTAGAAACATGTAAAACTCGAAAAAGTGAACAGAGTTCACCAAAGGTCAATGACCTGACCTGACCTGACCTTCAGGTGACCTTGACACCCACCCCAATGCATGGGAGCAACATCAAATCACATGTTTGAACGTTTGAAACCACGAAAAGCTTGCAAACGCGCGGCTAATGCGAGCCGACATACGCCGAATCGCGATTCCGGCCAAACATGGTCTCGGAAAAGAGGTCACAGGTCGAAGGTCATTTGGGTCAGGGTCATGAAATTTTCAGGGTAGGTGTAAAATTGATAGATGCGAGGGTACTGAAAGTTTCGTCGCGATCGGCCGCTTTTTACGCGAGTTATTCGCGAAAAACCTTAGGGGGTTGCATCACCCCCCCCCCCCCCCTGTGCCGGCGAGGGTTAAATTGATCTAATCTCCATTTTTGTTATTGTTCCATGCGCTTGAAGAAAATCTAAACACAATGCCTACGTCCTACACTGTATGTGGATACCCTGTACTGTCCTTCTCAACTGTATTTCTATAATTCTGTCTTCATTCTAAATATTGGTATTTTCATTGAATTCATTTTCATATCCGAGTGGTGTTAATCGTTGTTATCCGTACACGTACGAATACAACACCTTACACGTTCTCCAGCTTTCAGGGACTACTTCTTGATAAAGCTTCACTTATTAATGCTTCATTTATCTCGAACCTGTCCACCCTACCCCGAGCCTTTTGAGCGTCAACTTATTTATGCCTAATATTTTAGAATGTGGAGGTATCGGTGGAAATTCGCTGTGCTGAAGGTATGAGGGGTCTCCCTCCACACAGTTATTTATCAAGAAAAGTTCTTGATCACCCATCACGCGCTAGTTTTCTGTAGCCCATGTCGCCCATCGGCATTGCTTAAATCACGCTGAATGAGAAACGCCAAACTGGGAATCAGGACATAGGCTGTAACTATATAAATGATGTAGTAGCGATATGAATAGCCTGAATAGCTAGCTCAATACCTTGAAAGCTATAGCAATTTGAGGTCCCGACGCAAAATAGCTGCCCGATTTACATCAGCCAGGACGGCATTGGTAGGCTTTCATTCGGTGGATGGTGGACCTATTTCTGTTTTTGTGTGGCGTATACACGTTTCTGTCTCGTGAGAGTACCCAGCAGTTGTGCGATGGTGTCATAGTAGGTCACCTGTGAAATTAAATTTTAGTTCATTCATAGGTGTTTGCTAACCCGTGCTCTATGTCAATATCAAGTCAAGGTATAGGTATAGAATTATAGCTAAGTGTCCGTTTACAAGACCTTATATAATGTTCTAATGATGATGAGAAGGAGTAAATATTAGAACTGTTGTCAAGCTCCTCCTAACCGCGCTCAGTCGAGGCCGGAAATGTCATTAAGTTCCTCGCCCCTTTACTCACATGGGTCACACTCTCAAGCTCATGTGCGAGTTTCATGTGAGAGGAAATGGTGTTTTACGACATTTGTAAGCAACGAAGGAGGTATTCCTTATATCGAGCCTGTCTATTACTAGCTTTTTCTCACAGGATCACGAACATGTGTTCACTTTTTGAATCGCAGTGAGCAGATGAGTGACGCTTATTTATCTGATCTAATATTGTTTGCACATTGGGATAGGTTAGTTGGATTCTACCCAATCGATGCTGAGTGTTGCAGGATGTAATTTTAATACACATCGCTCGATGAATGGACATATATTTTTTTTCGAAGCAGCCGAATTTCCCCTGGAAAACGTACACGACGAACGTCACACAGGCTGAGCTCGTTGGGTCCAATCCGTAAGCATCATCAGAATTATCTCCTGTCCATTACTTACCCCTGGCCTACCGTTTGGCAATGTTGGTTTTGCTCGTTGGCAAATTCACGTGTCATCACCATTCACGAATGCACTGCATGGTGCATAGCTACGTCTCAGCGTCCGTCTTTAAGTGCGGTCCTCCTCACATTTTATGTATTTTTATCAGCATCAAATAGCTTTGATTTTTATATTCCAAAGTTCCTACCGCATATGCAAAGAAGCGAAACCAGATTTTTTTGAAGGGGTGATAGCGATGTTCAATCCGCAGCGTTTGAATTTCCTTCTCTGGAGATCCGCCACTGCGAGTTGTTATCTTTGAATCTAATCGATGAATGCCTGTCAATCGTTTCCCACCGCCTCTACTCCCTGCAGTAAAGGATAGTGTGAGTTACACACAATTAGAAAATAGGTATAATTAAACTCAATGATCAAGTCAAATACAAACAAATAAAATGCGTAATAAAAATTGAACATACATCATGATATTTGTTCTATTGTTGCAGTTTTCTTCATTGCTGTAGTAGGTATTTAATTCGAATTTAAAGCAATTTCTGCATCATGTCACATGTGTTTTTGACGTTCCCTGAACTCTGAAAATGGCCTTGGGCGAAATTTACGAAAATATTTGCACACAAAGAAGGCTACCTATTGCGTTTTTCGCTAATACTTCCACATTTAGCACCATGTCATAAAATATTCTGTCTACGTTTTTGGGATACCAGCTGTTGTAACGTATTTGCTCGCTGATCCTTCACTAAAATGTTCCTTTTTTGTTAGGTGGGTAGATAATGAGTAAAGATGTGGCCATTCAGATCTAACGCCCCTTTCTTCGACCCTGCTCCCCCGGATTCCGTGCCTGGCACCGCCTCTGCCAGCCACTGCGGCCCGCCCCAGTCGCCGTGCCTGGAGCCGCCCGTGCGTCTGTCCTGCCCCCGGGCGGTATGGGGTCGGCCGGAGCGAGGCTGGCCGTCGCGCCCGCGACCCTTTGCTCGGTGCGCTCGGTGCGGGCGGGCGGCTCGCGGCGTGGTGAAGAACTTTGGTTGAATACCGCCGATATTTTTAAAAGGTAAGCAAGCCGATGTTTTTCATTGATGTTGGACGGGAGTGTGTAATGTGTTGAGCTGTTTTAAGGATAGGTTGGCATTTAGTGAGGTTGCAAATTTTGCAATAACCATGCACCATTATGTAAATGAACCATGCAATATTGCACGGATATTTTACAATACTGCAGCTCCAAGGCAACTCTTGTTTGATAGCCTGATGATAGGTAACTGAACTGGATGATATTTACGGTATATTAACGTAATAATATTTTCATAATACCTTCGTTATAATATATTCGTATGTCAAACTAAGCCAGTGAGCTTTCATTTGTGTTTCCAAAATGTGTCCAAGTTAAAATGCGTTTGCATTACTACCGCTGACAAAATCGGACAAATATCACGAAATTGTCCAGAACAGATAGACATACTCGCACTCTATTTCGTAATCGGTATAGTCCCAAGAGCTCGAAGAAGACATTAATAATCAGTTACATGAAAAGTTTAATTGATTATTTGTTTACGTAATTGATTATTTGCAACATTCGTATGCTGTTAAAGATATACTTTGTCCGAAGCCGCCATGCCCCAGTGAGTGACTCGACCCCTGCCCTGCCGTTTCAGTGTTGGTTTGTCG
>NW_024882958.1:0-32500 GCF_019059575.1 Amphibalanus amphitrite | reverse complement strand
CCTCCGGGCATCAATTTTACACATTCTGACCAAAAATTTTTCCAGAGGCTGTGATAGGTTGGCCACAAATGACGTCAGAGTGACGTCATGTTCTGTCATTTTCGACCGAAAAAAGACCTGTCAGGCCTACAGCTTTGAAGATACAGAAAAATGATCAAGACATAAAAGGTGTAGAATTGACAGGGCTACAAAACTGCTATCTCGGATTTTTGAAATTTTTGAGTTTTGATCCCCAAAAATCAAAAAAGCATTTTTTTGGATATATTAGCCAAAAAATCCAAAAAGTTTTTTGAGTTTCGAAAAAACCGGAATATATGTGATAGTACCTACCGTCTTCTATCTACATACCAAATTTCAGATCGATACCTCGTTTTTTGGCCAAGTTATAGCGAAAAAACTGTTCAAAAATGATGACGTCAAATTTTCAAACTCAATTTTTAGCAATTCTAGAACTCGTAGAGCAAAACAAAGACCACCATTAGACTCCCCGTGACGAGCTGCATCGAATGGATACCCATTTTATGCAAAATATCAACTTTGAAATTTGACCTAATTTGACCTGACCTTGACCTGACCTTCACCAAAACGTGACCTAGGCTGGCCCCAAAGGCTGCCTAACCCACATAATCGCATTTGTCATGTAAAATGGACTATAAAACATGTATCACACGACACATTCATATTGTGACCCCCGGTGACCTGACCTCGCTGTGACCTGACCTGGTATCAGTGACCTCAGATAGCAAAGTATGTGTTTGACGAACAATATACCATCGATGGTTTTCAATAAATTACCAATTTACTCGATTTCACAGCACATTTCTTGAATTGCCTGTGAACGGTGAAAATCTGACCTTTGACCTGACCTGTGACGTCATCGGTTTGACCTAGGTCAATGAAATTTGGTCACAAGGTAGTTCCCGGGTAGGGCTATCAAGCGCCGTTTGAATTTTGAAAATCGGCCGGTAACTTTCCGAGATCTTAGGGGGGGGGGCCGAAACGGCCCCCCCTACGGGTGGTAGGGTCCGCCGGTAGCCCTACGGGGCGCGGGTTAACCCTCGCATGTGTGCGGCGTTTGCCAGCTTCTAATGTGTAGGGGGGGGGGTCGGTTGGACCCCCCCCCCCTTGCCGTTTGGCCCCTGATCGAGCTAGAGCTTCGCGGAAAAAACGAGCGTGTTGCCCGTGACGAGAGGAAGCCGATGATACCCAATTTTAAGGTCCTAGGTCATTGGTTGACCTTCCAGGTCAGGTCAATGACCCAAAGTCGGGAAAATCGGGACCTGTTAGAAAGTCGTAAAGTGTGGCTGCTAAGGGGTTTTTCGGGGTGCTGATCACGAATATCGTGTTAGTTTTGATCACAGATGATGTCTTGAAGCATTTAGACCAGGTCGGGTCAGGTCAGGTCAGGTCAACCAGTAGGCGACGTGACGGGTATTCGTAGTACGTGTCAACCGCCTCTGACAGCTTCGTAACATGTTACGAAGTCACCAAAACTACTTCGTAAATGTTCAAATGGTTGCTAAATTCGAATTCAGCTCCAAAAACTAGCCTAGAAACATGTAAAACTCGAAAAGGTGACCCGAGGTCACCCGAGGTCACCAAAGGTCAATGACCTGACCTGACCTTCAGGTGACCTTGACACACACGGGAGTAACATCAAATCACATGTTTGAACGTTTGAAACCACGAAAAGCTTGCAAACACTCGGCTAAGGCGAGCCGACATACGCGAAATCGCGATTCCGGCCAAACATGGTCTCGGAAAAGAGGTCACAGGTCAAAGGTCATTTGGGTCAGGGTCATGAAATTTTCAGGGTAGGTGTAAAATTGATCAATGCGAGGGTACTGAAAATTTCGTCGCGATCGGCCGCTTTTTACGCGAGTTATTCGCGAAAAACCATGGGGGGGGGGGTCCATCCGACCCCCCCCCCCTACACATGCGAGGGTTAAGTTTTAGTTTTAAGTTTTTAGATTTTCGGAAAAAACGGAATATATGTAATAGCCTCTATCGACTCCTATTCGCATACCAAATTTTAGATCGATATCTTTTTTTGGCCAAGTTATAGGGGAAAAAACTGTCCAATATTGATGACGTCAAATTTTCAAACTCAATTTTTAGCAATTCTAGACCACGCAGCGTAAAAAAGACGACCATTAGACCCGCCGCGACGAGCTGCATCGAATCAATACCCTCTTTATGCAAAAATAGCAGCTTTAAAATTTGACCTTTTTTTACCAGTGCTACCGCAACTGTGCCACATTGACCTTACCTTCACCAGGAAGTGACCTACACAGTTCCTGGGGCCCGTGCCCTCCGCCGCGCGGATGGTGGCCGGGAGGCTCACCGCCTGCCGGACTAAGTGGTTTTTCTGCATTTGCGAAGCCATTGAAATGCCTTATCAACATTCATTTTTCGTAAATAAATCTGTGTAATTTGTGTATGGGTCCCGTTCGCATTGGTGACATATTTCAGCTGCATCCCTTCAGATTTTGGTGGCGCAGTTCATATACATGTCACGGATCGAATCTGATTCGTGGCATGAATATGAACTGTGCTACCAAAATTTGGACGGATGCAGCTGAAATAAATATATGATTGTGATATGCGCGGCCCCGGACTTACTGGCCCGGGGCCTCATGCACATCACAACTCGCACCCGACAATCCAAGGAACAATTCTGATCACCCCCGGAAGGAGGGGGCGGTCGCTCCGCGGCGCGACCGCCCCCTGATGCCGGGCGGAGACCAGAATTGAACCCCGGACTGCCGGGTGAAAGCCTGATGTGCACCAGCCTCGCTGCCGAGGCGGCGAGGGACGGTGGCCGGACCTCGGACCCGGTGCCACCACGGCCACTGCCCCTCCCTCCCTACCCCACTCCACCGTGTGCCTGGCCCCGCCCCTGCCGCCTGACCTGCCCCCGGGCGGTGGCCGGTCGGCCGGGCCGCCGCGCGCGTGCCTTTGCTACCGGCGCGTGGTGCGGTGGTGTCAAGACACTTCTGTTTTGGCGGTATATTATTGTAAACTGTGATCACTGTGAAAAGAATAGTGATAACTATTATTATTCTTATGACGGTGTAATATCGAAATATATCATTTTAATTTTAATTTTATCAATTTGCAACATATAACATAAGCATAAGGCTACTAACTTAGTATTTATATCATGAATCATATATCATATATTTACCTATATTATAAAGTTCAAAATTTGACCTCACTTGACCTGACCTCGAACTGAAATTCATCCAGATGTGGTCCATTGGCCTATTGAATTCTATGAATAAAATGCCCTTAAAACGTGTCTCAAATGCTGTTTTCTATATTTCTTTTTTGGTGACCTGACCTTTGCATGGTATCGTAGGGTAGTGTGGGGTAATTTGAACATATTTTTACGTCTTCTCCGTTGTAGGTACCAAATTCCAGCTCAACCCTGGATGAAGAAAAACTGCTTTAGTAGCGCAAGTGTCACTTGCTTTCACCATGCAAGCCTCATTTTTGGACGAGCCGAGCATACCTTGAATAGCATAGCCTCACTTCTCCACCAAGTCACGGTGTGTTCAAATTGCCCCACCGTGGGGTAATTTGAACATACTGCCTTTACCTGTCATAAAAAACGAGAGTCTCGCCAGCACCGATGTTGTTTGACCCATAAACAAATAAGCAGAACAATTCTAAACATACCTTCACTTGAAAATCAACACAACAACAAAAATAACAGTTGCAGAGTATCAATATTTGCACGCTGCACACCGGTCAGTTGACAGAATTCGCCTCTCTTCAATTAACAGAACGTCTATCATTTTTGTTTGATAAAAACTCTCCCAACCTTACTGCATCTGTTATGCAGATGCAGAAAACCTGGACATTTGGAGTTATGATTTTGTCCAATGTCCAATTCGGAATTGGTTGGACAAAGGTAGCAGACTGGACAGCATTGGACGATGGTTTGCTTCACTTCAGCGCTTTTTATAAAGTAATCGTGCATAGCATTGATTGGCGAATGGAAAGCTTGTTAAGCTCTCAATATAATGAACACTTTTCGGCTGGTAAAATTACATCACAAGCAATTTAAATGACAGTTTTGGGTGTTGATTAATGCGTTATTTTCGGACATATTTGGACAAGCGGCTGACTTTAACATTTTTGAACGGAACTCAACGAAAATGCCGGTAATAGACGGATATTAGACGTAAATTTTATAAAACTGGCATCACTAATCTAATGTAATCTAAATCTACTAATCTAAAGCTACTGCTTTGGGTCGAAAATGTTGGCAAAAAAACCGGAAGCGTTGTTTTTTCGGAGCTATCCCTGTCTTCATTGAAAATGTCACACTATGTTCAAATTACCCCACGCTTAAAGTTACTTTGCCATATTTAAAAACAGGTTTCATAAGCAAATTTCTTGGAATGATGGCACTGATTAGGTCATTGTACAACAAAAGCCGTTGCGTAGTAGGCGCTAGCAGTGCAAGATTTTGCGCTGCAATGAAGTTACAATGACGTGTTTATAGGCGTTTTTACTTGCGAAATTGATTTTTTACAGTGTGCGTCAACATCTTCATTTCCTGAAACTTTAAACCCCACTCATGTGATAGGCCTTTTAATTACGATAATTTCCCTCATTGGTCATATTGTCATGCCACTTATGGATTTTCCGTAATTGTGTTTTTCACACTATGTTCAAATGGCCCCACATGTTCAAATTACCCCACCCTACCCTATGCAACGAAACTTGTCTTGGTAGCCTAAGAACACGTTTTGTGCAATCAGTCTCAGTCTATTCTTTGGCAACTACGGTGCAAGGCCGATACTGTAGAAACTTGCATTTTGTACCCTTGACCTGACCTCTGACCTACTCAACCTTCAAGGCGGTGGGGGGGGGGGGGGCATTTAGTTTTTTTTTTCGATGCCTCCAGAACCGCCGATCGTCACCAAACTTTCAGTACCCTCCCGGGCATCAATTTGACACATTGTGACCAATTTTTTCCAAAGGTTATGATAGGTTGGCCGGAAATGACGTCAGAGTGACGTCATGTTGTGCCGTTTTCTACAAAAAAGGTTTCGCGGGAAGAGCTGTCAGGCCTATAGCTTTCAAGATACAGAAAAATAATGGTAGACATACAAGCTGTAGAATAAACAGGGCTACAGGGCTAAATTTTTAACTGCAATCTCGGGTTTTCGAAATTCTTCGGTTTTGTTGACCCTCAGAAGTAAGGAAACTAATTTTTTGGATATATTAGCCAATAAATCCAAAAAAAAAAAAACAATTTAAAAAACGGAATTTATATGATAGTACCAACCGTGTTCATACCAAATTTCAGATCGATATCTTTTTTTTGGCCAAGTTACAGCGACAAAACTGTTAAAAAATGTTAACGTCAAATTTTTAAACTCAATTTTTGGCAAATCTAGACCATGCAGCGCAAAATAAAGAACACTATTGGACTCGCCGTGAGGAGCTGCATCGAATCGATTCCAATTATGCAATTAAAAGATCAACTTTGGTCATATAACCAACACCATTGAGTTGGAAATGAAAAATTGGCCATTAAATATGCATCACACATAGTAAAATAGGGTTAATTTGCTGACCCTTGGTGACCTGAGCTTGTATTATCAGTGACCTCCAATAGCAGCATACTGCATATGTACTATGCAACTGACGCCCTATCGCTGATTAATCTGAATGTTATAGCGCATTCATTCCCTAGAAGACCCGTGAACGACAAAACATTTACCCCGAGGTCAATGAAATTAGATTTCCCTCAGTAAACTTGACAGGGCTTTCGAACGCCGTTTGAATTTTGCGGATCCGTCCAGTAGTTTCGGAGATACGGCGCGGGTTAACCCGCCCCACTGGGGTCTGCGTATAACACGCCCTACTTGGGGGGGGGGGGCTATTCATAGCCCCCCTCCTAACTCCGAAACTACTGGGCCGATCGTCAAAATTCAAACGGCGTCTGATAGCCCCGGAAAAACTATCGAGCGAAACCTAATTTTATTGACTTCGAGGTAACCGATGACGTCACAGGTCAGGTCAAAGTAAAAATTATTAGCATTTTGGCTTGTTCACGTTTTGGGCTCTGGCCGCCGTCTTACAAGTCAGATCAGGCTCATTTTTTGGTTCACACACTCGTGAACAGATGTTCTAGATACCCTGAGGGTACCAAACTTGTACTTTGATTTTCAGGTCTAGGTCAGGTAACGAAAATATTATATCATGCGTCGGTCACGTGACACATGTTTTATGGTCCATTTAGGCCCATGATTTCGAAGCTAGAAATGAGAGGTTTTCTCGCATAACTTTAGAAGTAGCCAAGCTAGGAACAAAGTAATGGCACCATCGTGATCCTCTCGTCAATCCGCATCGAACCATATATGTGTTGACCTCAAAAGGTCGAGGTTGACCTCAGGTCATCATGTATATCATTCGATGCGCCTTGACGAGTTGAACACAATGCGACCATCCGCGCGGCTGTATCTTGTTCCTGTAACAAGTTGTTAGCAAAAAAAACTTTGGTGACCCTTGATGACGTGACATGACCTTACAGCTGACCAAGAGCAAAAAGACCTCAAGGTAGATCCTATATGAAGTCATTGATGATATGCCATTCCGAGGCGTTTTAGGGGGAAAACCCTAAAGGGGGGGGGGGGTTGATTTTATTGACCTTAGGTCATCGATTTCGAAATTCCGAGATATACAAATTGTAGCCATCTATAACCTCATAACATCCTACGACTGTCAAAGGCCTACGTCATCTACCGTAGCTCTGACACGGTGACAAGTTGCAAAAAAAGTGATTTGAGGTTGGGTCATTCGAAGTGCCCTGACCTTAAGAGGTTCAAACTTGCACACCATGCCTCGGCCAGTGTAAAAACTGGATGATCACACTTCAGTATCTCAGTAAGGTCACCTTGACAGGAAATAAGCATAACATTGTGGTGAGCATTTGGCGGATTCAGGAATGTTGTTTGGCGCATTTATCCCACTCAGAGCTTCCGAAATTGACGGTTTTTCTTCACAAAAAGATAACTACACCACGTTTAAAAGATAAGGCTGGCTATAGAATACAGAGCATTGAATACGAAAGCAAAAGCTAGCCAATGATCCACGTCTATAATGGCACCTAACAATAGCACGGGGCAACACTTTGCGTTGAGGTCTGTTCCGATTAGTTTTGGCCACAGGTCGTTTGATGGTGAGGTTTGGTGAGGTGGTTTGGCATGGATGTGCCAAACCACCTCACCAAACCGGATATGCGCCGTCTTTGCAGATATCTCTGGCGGCCGATTCTCGAGTAACCGGTAGACGTGGTGTGTGTCGAAATTTGGTGTGATTAGTGATACCCTAAGGCCCTATTGAAATAACGCCCACTCACAGGTGTCAGCTTCTGGCTCCTCGTCCCAGTCCTCCGTTCCTTCGCCCTAGCCCGCCACTTCCGAAAGCCTTGCTGTAGGCTTGTCGGAGAAGCGCATTCGATAGCCCTTTTACCATACCTTTCTGAGTGATAGCCTCCAGAGGGCAAAACTGTAAAGCTTTCACGAAATGGTTTTTGGGTAATAACTTTTGATTCGAAATTCGCCACGAAGTTACTTTTGCTAGCATGGTGTTCCTGTCGTCGAGACACGTCAAATCCTTAAAGGTCATTTTGCTGACCGGAAAGGGTCATGTTGCATATCAGTCGATTCGTATCGTAGCTGAATACATCTGACGTGTTTTTATCGCTTTAGCATGTCTCTATCAAAAGTTATAGCAAAAAAAAAGTGCTGGTGAGTCCGAGGAGATCGGAGATCCAGGATCTGCAAGAGGGATCCAGCACTTCAGGTTTTGCCGAGGGATCCAGGAATCTGGTCATCATTTTGTCTGGATCCTGGCTTTAGATTTGGACCTTGGAGATCTTGGATCCAGGTTTTGGATTTGTCGAGGGATCCTGGGGATCTTTGTTTTTTTTTTAACAAATATTTTACACATCAGTCTACCATGATTAAATGCCTACCAAACCCAATGTGCAAAACATTAGCATGTACAACTGTTAAACTCACTTTATACTGGAAGGAAGACATACTCTAAAAAAGCTGCTCAAGGTTTCAAAGTACAGGGATGTTCACGAAAAACTGACACATTTTAAAACGACTTTGTGAGCATGTGAGAGCTCACGGAGACTTGATTTGCATGCCATTCGAAAGCCTGTTGAAAAAAGTGTTGTATGTGCATAGCGCCTTTAGGTAGCATCACACGAGTTTTCAAATAAATAAGAGAGCGTTAAAATGGGGAAATTTGACTTGGCGACAAAACTTAGCGGAAAAGCAATGAAGCTCTCGCGGCTACCATCTGCCACCACGACTGAACCAGTCCACGAATTCGTCTAAAATTTGGCATATTAATGTTTCGATGGATTTTGTTTTATACTTTTGGCAAATTCCTAAGGAATGCCAAAATTGGCAGGCTTGGAAATGCTGATGCCAGAAACCATGGCCGCATGCTGGCAGTCACTGTAGAGTGGTACCGTGCCATCTTTTAACGGCTTCTGTTAGCTACTGTAGCGGAAATGGGTCGACGTCTACACCATTTGGTGGTTCTGGCACGTCAGGGCCACCACACGTACAGTAACCGCGATCATCGGTCTCACACGAGAACAGGGGGGAGGGGGCATTGTCTCGCGCATCACCTCTCACCCATAGCCGGCCATTTCGCTCTACCTCAACACCGTGGACTATTCCTGTGGGGTCACGTGAGTGACATGGTCTGTAGCAGCGGCCCAAAGGACATCAAAACTCCCGACGAGTGCAGTGAGAGGTGTTGCAATTCTTCAGGCACGTGCCCAAAAAGGGGGATAATTTCCTGTTTCGGGCTGAGTCGTGCACTGCTCCAAAAACTCGTCATCTGCAAAATACGCTGAAACTTCTTAGAAACGAAAATGACATATTCCCAAAATATGTCAATAAAAACTTAGAAGTCCACTCTATTTGCACGTAGCATGATCACCGTGCTGAGGGCAAGTGTTTTCTCGTAATTCGGAAATAAAATGTGTCAGTTTTTCGTGAACATCCCTGTATGTGTCAGCATAAACACAACTTAGACTTAGTGGGCCGTAATATCATCTGGATTAGGTGTTTGCCAGTTAGCGTCGCAGAGCTTGTGATATATCAATGATAGATACAATGTTTGGTCGGTATCAGTTTGGCATTGGTTTCGAAAATTTCTTAAATTTACATCACAAACATGTTCATCAAAAATTTCTTAAATTTACGTCACTAGCATGTACATGTCCATTTAGTGCTTCTCCAGGCAAATAACATATAAATAATCCTAAAATTATGATTGTGCATTGGATCTTGGATTCTACAATTTTGATATTGTTTGGGATCTTGAAAGTTTGATCTAGCGCTGGATCTTGAACCCTGAAATTTTGATTTTGCGTGGGGTCCTGGATCCTGAAAGATCTTGATTTTTGGTCGAGGCACAAGTCTGCTGGTGACCGTTCATGACCTCGGGCACACAGATGCACTGACCTTGAGAGCCCTGGTTCTGAAATGTTTACAACATGTGCGGAAAAATGCATGAACCCTAGGGTGTTTCATTACACTATGGTAAAATAATGTTGGTTCAAAACTCAGCCATATCGACTTTGCCCCAACTCTACCCGTAAAACTGAATCGATTGATACGCTTGAAACCCAAATTTAAGTATATTTAGGGGTCGCACACTTTTGTCACCAAAACTCATTACACAGAGAAGGGGGCACATCCTTCCTTGGTGCGCTTGGGCAGCGCCTTCCGGTTGAGTTCCACGACTCGCAGGCCATCGTTGTTAGGGCCCTGCCGCCCTCAATAGACCGTTGCAGAGCCCTCAGATGCCAGCATAGCCCCCGCAGCGTGGTTGTGTTGGGGCCCTCAGAGGCCGTCGCTGGGCCGCCTGAAGCCAAATGGGCCCTCAGACTTGAGTTGGGTCTAGGGCCATCACGAGGGCCCTCAGAGACCGTCGTAGAGACCCTCAGGGGCCAGTGGGGCCCCTGGAGTCCTGTGGGACCCTCAGCGGTCGTCATGAGGGCCCTTAGTGGTCGTTATAGGGCCCCAGGGGACAGAGTTCGTCAGGTGGGAGCCCTCAGAGATCGTCATAAAAGGGCCCTCTGAGGCCGTCGTGGGGGCCCTCAGATGCCGTGTGGAGCACCAAACGCGGCTCGGGACACTTCTAGCCGGTGTGGAGGTCCCGACTAGCATGGGGCGCTCCTGACCATAAATAGACACCCCGGATGATTCCACATCAGTGTTCGTTTCCCGATCACTGGTTTTCAGGAGAAAATGTATTGGATGGTGCGACGGGCCCCTTGTATGGATTTTGGGGGTGCAAAAAAGATATGTTTGCACCCCCATGTTTTTCGATGAGGGTGCAGCTGCACCTCCTGCACCCCCTATTCCGCCGCCACTGCCTGGCTTTCTCAACCAAATCAGTTCGCAGGAAGACTACTCATGTTACGGCCAGAAACAGAATCAGAGATGAAAAGTCGCAGAAATGTGCGACCTCTAAACATCATTAGAATGAAGTGAAATTTTACACAGAAACTTGTGAGCAGATGACATTTGAGGGGAACATCGATATGACTCGCAATATGGCACTTTGAAAATGTGAAACACCCTAATGAACCCTTGCCAAAAACCGCAGGGGGGGGGGGTTCAAACAGCCCCCTCCACGGCCCGGATTAAGGGAAAATATATAATATTGTCTTGCTTGTACGTTTGGAGTAGTAAGTAGGTACGGCTCTCGCGAGATGAAGCGGTGGGTTTTCCACTTTTACATATGGCCGGCTTGTAAACCAACAAGTCGATCAAGGAGAATGGAAAATGTCCGATACTGACGTTCATTCTGTGTTTCCACAGGATGTCGGACGTTAGGTCATCGACCTGAGTAGCAGACGTTGAAGAACATTCAGAAATGGCCGCTGGTGTCGCCTGAAGCATCTCAGATGAGAAAGGGGCTGTCGTTGTTGTGATGTCTGAATAAATACATGTTTATTGGGAGGTGGGGAGTGTTGTGACGAGAAGGTGGGTGAAATAAACCCGCCCTCTCGTATATTGCCATGGGTAGTTGTGGATATTCAGGTTCAGGTCATGAAAGTATTTTAAAAAAATTAATTGGGAGGGGACCGGGGCATCAACTGACTGTCGCTGACCAATGGGTAGATGGGCGAGTTGTGCTACGATAGTACGATGCTTTGACGTGAGTGAATGTTTAGATTAGTAACCTAGTAGATTTAGATTAGTAGGATGCGGATTCTGAACAGTAATCGTCACGCACTTTAAGATTAAGAATGTGGATCACTCAATACAATGGTGACTACCAATAATTTCCTAATTTGTTTACATTACGATAAAGCACGTACGTATATAGCTAATCATTGTAATGATGAAAGTTGAGATACCACAATATTTTAATTATTGCATAATTACATCTTTAGGTACAGTATATAATATACATATAACATATTACAATTATATACATACAGCACAACATACTATACAGTATATATTACAATTCAATATAATATATTGTGTACAATTGTATATACGAATTATATTGCATATTTTTTGTATTAAATAGTTCATGTGAATACTACACATGAATATTGCAATACTATATTGGTATATACTAAATAAATATATAGTATAATTATGATACTAGTATTGCAATACTACTACTATAATTATAAATACTATAATACTAGTACCTATAATAATATAAAATTATATAGTATTACTATTAGTGTAATATTGCAAGTTTTTTGCCCCATACCACTCTATTTCCTATATTACACAATTTTTGGTGAATAGTGTATTGCATACAACATACCATGATTAACCACACTTGGATGTCCGATCCGATGATCCCCATCCTACCATTATGCTCCTCACATCACCACTTTCATAGCTTGGTACGCTATAACCAGGAGTGATTATCACCTCTTTCTCTCCCCACCCACATGGACAGGGGATCTCCGTGATTCTGAAAACTACCCATTGAAACATACAAGGCCCACGTCACAACACCCACGCAAAGGTGGGTTTATTTCACCCACTCTCTCGTTATAAAAGCCCAGACCCAACAGCTATAAATGTAAACGCAAACACCACCATCCCCCCCGTGAAGGATGTGTTTATTTAATATCACTCCCACGATAACACGCCACTTTCACCAACACATTTGTCATTATCACTCTGTTGCTGCTGGTTCTTGTTTGATGTTCTTCGATGATCTGATGCTTCTGGCATGGAAACAGCCTGTGGAAGAAGGAACTCAGTCAGAAATGATCTAATCTGCACATCACGACATGCTGTGCTTAGAAAGCTGTATTGTTTGTTTGTTTGTTTATTGAATAATCACCAACGGGCTTGCACCCAATGACAGGTGAAGTCGGACAGTAAAATTATAAAAACATAACTGATACACCGGACACCCCGACACTCACATGCACGTAAATCCTACCATTCGGAGGAGCTATGTACATAGCGCACCACCCTATTTTTGAAACCAGCTGTACCCTCCGTCCATACATCAACATCTGCGTTGCATCGGCTAGGAGCCGAGACGATCTAGCGGGCACTAAAATAGGCATATGTTGTAAAAGAAAGGGCGAGTTGATGACATGCCGAATAAATTAAATGTCATGCTGTGCGCGACGAGTCCCTACTTTGAAAGCACGTAGGAAATCATTATCACGCGACAACGACTACTCAGCCACACCAAGAAGTTGTGCTGAACGCGTTCGATCCTTTTCAGATGGGTATCAGCCGCTCCATTCCAAACAACGCTACAATATTCTAAAATTGATCGTACGTTGGCATTAAAAGAGCACATCACAGCCGCAGTATCACATTCTTGTAACGAGCGGCCACGCTTCCCTGTCTGAAAGGTTCTCGTTAGCAGTCCCAGAGCACTATTGGCCTTTCGCACTGTTGCGTCGACATGATTGGCGAAAGTAAGTTTTTCGTCCAACAGCACACCTAGGTCTCGCACAACAGACACTCTCTCTAGCACCGTTTCTCCAACAATAGGGTTACTACGCAACGAGAGAGTCAAGACTTTACATTTCGCAGCGTTCAGGCTGAGACCCCATCTTGTTGACCATCTGCATAGGCTGTCCAACTGATGTTGGAGTTGGTCAACATCAATTGTGTTTTATCAATCCTGCAGTACATTTTGACATCATCCGCAAACATCAATGAGTTTGTCTCATTGATGTTTGCGGATGATGTGATCTTCAGACCAGTCCTTTTCAGTATGAATTCAATACTAAATCGGAAAAACGAGGCCCCTTTCTAAAGCACAACACATATAGCAGCCACATATTATAGGGCCTTGTAATGCATAGTCTTTTTTTTTTTTTTGTTCCACCCGTATTAAATTGCATAGGGGATGTATAGTCTCACTTTAAAGTATTGCGACTCTGAGGGAAGGCCTGTCCCAGCTGCGGTTGAGCGGAGAAGTTTGAGAGCCGAAGTCTGACCCGCGGAGGCGGAGCGTGGCTGCGGACTGCGGATGGATAGGGGGCTGGGGGGGGGGGGGGGTGGCAGTTGCCGTCCGGTAACCTGTGATGGCAGTAAGCATGTGGTCAACCTTTGTTGAGAAGTGAAAGTCAAAACATACATAAATTTCTTATGGGTGTCCCATAAATTCCTTCTCACCTAAATTTTTCTTTTAGAAGCTCTCTTATTTAAAACCACTCTTAATTTATTTTGTAACTGAGCTTTTGGGGTTGCCATGGCTGTGACTATGCTCCACTCCACGGTGACTAATTTGTCTAGACAAAACATTTTTTCCTAGACTCGAGTTCACTTCCTGTGGAGAACGCCGCAACATAGAGGTCCCCGATACGGGCACGTCTCGGTATTTAGTCCGCACGTGGGCCATTCTTACAGTCAGCAAGTGACGCCGATGATTTGTCGGGAGTCAATCGCTGCAAGTTTATGCTCTTTTTTGTCAGCTCTCAGGAGTGAGCCATGTGGCGCCAAAGTGGCCGTCAAAAAGGCCTTAGCGTTAGAAAGTTGGTAAGCAGTCGTTTCAGGATGGATTACCAGCAGTCTAAGAGTATTATTTCGGGATACAAAACTCACGGTCACTTGGACCGTAACGTAACGGTAATGGTAACGGAGGACGCAAAACAGTCGAAAATGTCTTAACACGCGCAGTGGAAGGGTTGCGAGTACTACGCCCAGTGGAAGGGGGCGGGGCGGATGGCGCCCCTCCCCCTAAGATCTCAGCTCCCAGTGGAGCTAGGAAGACGAAATTTGAAGGGTAGGTGGGGGCCCTGGGGAACTCTGTTGTGTGTGAATTTCATGACCCTAGGTCAAATGTGGTCAAATCTGCCATATGAGCGACTTTTTTGCGTTTACACGCCGATAACTCAAAAAGTTACCGACCGATTTTCTTTTTTTCTTCACTTTACAAAAGAACATACATTTGTGAGTATGTAGGGTGAATTTCTAGTTAATAAAACAATAAATATGGCAGTTAGAAGCCTGCGTAGGGTAAGATGTCGCCGGCTGAAGCGGGATCGGCGGACGCGGGAAAAGCGGCAATCACAATTTTGTGATTACACACTCATAACTCAAGTTTTTTCCCGACCGATTTTCATAATTCTTTGACCATAAGATAACCTGTACATTTCTTAGTCTTCTCACCAAATTTGGCGATGTAAAGGAGGAGCGGATGTAAAGACGGAACCGTCCCGCCCCGGCACAGTCTACAATTCAGAATTGCCAAAAATTGTGTTTGAAAATTTGACGTCATCATTTTTGAACAGTTTCTTTCGCTATAACTTGGCCAAAAAACGAGATAATAAACGGGATAAAAATAACTCTTAGGTGTGAGATGATGTTTTTTCGTACTCCAGCGTAGATCAGTGGGGGAAACTGTGGTCAAATCTTCTATTTTTGGAAGCCTTCCATTTTTGGAAGGACCTTCCATAAATGGGTATGCATTTTCCAAAAATGGAAGGCTTCCAAAATTGGAAGGTCTAATCTCAGTGTTCCCAACTGTGATTCACATTCTTTGATTTAAGTTACGGCCTTTTTAAATGTGTAACATTAATAGTTGATTTTGCCATTTATGATCATTGATATAAGGAGAAGCAGCAGTGCTAGTGTTGGTAATACAGGCATGCTATGTCAATGTACATAGTGATATAATAGCATGGTGTCCTGGCGCACTGCTCTCTTTTTCTACTTCTAGAGGACACATAGAAATTCAGAAGAGAAAACAGCTGGTCAATAACCAACCAGGAGGAACACAGCTATAGCCCTGACAAAAAATGGTTTAAATTAAACTTACTACACCTTTTTGCACTCAAAATAGGCATCTTTTCATTCAATTTCGGCGAATTGCATTCAATTTTAGCGATCTCTCATTTGCTTCGAATAGAGAGATCGCTAAAATTGAATGCAATTCGCCGAAATTGAATGAAAAGATGCCTATTTTGAGTGCAAAAAGGTGTATTCCTCATATAAATTGAAGATTCATGCTCCTTCGATAGAAAGTAACACGAAAAACGGCGCAGCAACGCCTATTTAATTCGTCCCATATTCCGGAAAAAAACATTGAAAAATGACGAGACCTCCACCCAAATGTTTGGCAAAAGCCTTAAAAAATTGAAATCAACCACACAATATGCTAATAAATGCAGAAAACGGCAACAAATACAAGTTTTACTCGCCACTACACTCCCGAAACCGCCGCACTCTGTCCAGACAATTCCGCACTGTAAATAAAGTCGGCGGTATCGAACAAGCATGGCCCGTCACTAAAGTACTTTTAAGGATATTTACTTTTCGTTTTTGATGCTTTTTGCTTACAAAATGTTTGATAAAGTCTTATAAAACCATCGTTTGTCGGTAAATTTTTGTCAATTTTCCACGACTCATTACTTTGAAAAATTACCTAAAATACATCCACGCTAGGATTTAGGCATCCACGCTAGATTATGGACACTTCACTATGGCGAATAGAAAGCGACCAGGGGCGATTGTATTGAACAATCATGAGCGATCCACATTCTGAAAGTGCGTGGCGATTACTGCTCAGAATCCGTATCCGCGGTTACTAATCTAAACATTCACAGCATTCACACATTCACTCACGTCAAAGCACGGACAGAGACACTTTCGTAGTACCACAGGTACAACTCACTGTTGGTCAGCGACGATCAGTTGATGCCCCGTCCACTATCGCGGCTTTAACAGATCGGGCGGGAGACAGCTGCGACAGCTGAGTTGGGAGACTGTTGAGTAGAGCAGCGGCTCGATAGCCGAACCGCCGCCTACCCGTTTCCAGCCGTGGTCGCGGAAGGTGAAAAGTTTGAGCGATAGTCGCATTTGTGAAAAGCGATAGTCGCATTTGCCTCATGTTCGGCGGAAATCGGTAAGTTCCAACATATGCGCAACATTTTCTATATTTGGGTACGATGACGTCGTCAGCGTACCCATTTTTGGAAGGTGCGTACCCATATATAGAAAATCCTTCCAAAAATGGAAGGCTTTCTAAAAATGGAACATTTGACCACAGTTTCCCCGACTGAGATGGGTAGCCATTCGGCTTCCACGGTTGACAGTGATGACATCAGTCATCTTTTGCAAGCTCGTTAAAGATTTGGACTATACGGGGACTCGAACCCCGGACCTTTGGATTAGCGCTCCAATGCTCTACCTCTGAGCTATACACATACAGGCCAAGTCCGGGGTTCGAGTCCCCGTATAGTCCAAATCTTTAACGAGCTTGCAAAAGATGACTGATGTCATCACTGTCAACCCATCTACCTGTGGACAACCCATGTGGCTGCCCATCTACGCTGGAGTACGAAAAAACATCATCTCACGCTCTCAGTCCCAGCGGATAAAAATCAACACCTAACAACTCTTAGGTGTTGTTTTTATCCGCTGGGACTGAGAGCGTGAGATGATGTTTTTCGTACTCCGTGGAAGCCGTATGGCTACCCATCTACGCTGGAGTACGAAAAACATCATCTCACGGGATAAAAATAAATTTGGTATGTAGAAAACGGATATGTATGATATGTAGATAGAAAACGGTAGGTAGGTACTATCCACTGAACTCTAATATATACTGGAAGGAGCATTGGTGACTTGTTTTTGTCTATCGATTTCCGCCATGTTGTGTATACCAGAAATATAAATTGCATGTACGGTAGCAGAGGTGCAGTTTAGTGAGAGGTACACTATTCAAAAGTGCTGCTGCTTCATGCTTGCAGTTTGATTGCAGTGATCAACTTTTCAAGACTTTGGTATACACAACATGGCGGAAATCGTTAGACATTCTGGCCCATATACGGCCAAGGCGAGTGCCTCCCCCTGGTACTATCACATATACTCCGGTTTCTTCAAACTCCAAAACCTTTTGGATTTTTTGGCTAATATATCCACAAAATGTTTCTTTTTTCATTTCTGGGGCTCAAAACCCGAGAATTAAAAAATCCGAGGTACTGTTAATTCTACACCTTTTATGTCCTGATCATTTTTCTGTATCTTCAAAGCTGTAGGCCTGACAGCTCTTCTCGCGAAGGTCTTTTTTCGGTCGAAAATGGTAGAACATGACGTCATTTGTGCCAAACCTATCATAGCCTCTGGAAAAGTTTTTGGACACAATGTGTAAAATTGATGCCCGGAGGGGTCCTTTTGAAAGTTTGGTGGCGATATCTCCAGCCGTTTAGGACATATCGAGGGAAAAGAACAGGGGGCTCACAGAAAATGACGAAGGCGCAATTAGGAGACCGGGCGCAGATTGGGCACTCTCCCATATTGACAATTCGTCAATTTGCTCTCCAGCCAATTGGTCAATATATCTTAACTTCTCTTTTTAATGAGCCGGACGGACTGGACGGCTGGACGGCGCCAAAAATAATATTCACCGTTTAGCCGTCTTCTTATTCAAAGCACTATTTGATGCCAGGTTGCCCCCCCCCCCCCAGAGAGTAGGGTTATGGCGGAACTTTGCTTTGTTGTGATTTTCCGCGTCACGCACACTGAGTGATGGACGCCCACTGGCAGACCAATTAACCTTCCAGGCGGTGTAATGAGCCGGACGGACTGGACGGCTGGACGGCGCCAAAAATAATATTCACCGTTTAGCCGTCTTCTTATTCAAAGCACTATTTGATGCCAGGTTGCCCCCCCCCCCCCCAGAGAGTAGGGTTATGGCGGAACTTTGCTTTGTTGTGATTTTCCGCGTCACGCACACTGAGTGATGGACGCCCACTGGCAGACCAATTAACCTTCCAGGCGGTGGGGGGGGGGGGCATTTTTTGCCCCCCTTTAGTTTTTTCCCAATATATCTCGAGAACCGCTGCGCCGATCGTCACCAAACTTCAGTACCCTCCCGGGAGCAGCTAGCGCACATGGTGACCAAAATTTTTTCCAAAGTCTATGATAGGTTGGCCGCTAATGACGTCAGAGTGACGTCATTTTTGCCATTTTCGACCCCCAAAAAAAGGTTTCGCGGGAAGAGCTGTCAGGCCTACAGCTTTAGAGATATAGAAAAATATTTCAGACATAAAAGGTGTGGAATCAAGAGGGCTACAAAACTGCTATTTCAGTTTTTCGATTTTTTTTGGATTTTGACCCCCAAAAATAAAAAAATATATTTTTCAATGTAATAGCCAAAAAATCCAAAAAGTTTTTTGAATTAAAAAAAAAACGGAATTTATGAGATAGTCCCTACCACCTTCTATCTACATACCAAATTTGAGATCGATACCTCTTTTTTGGTCAAGTTATAGCGAAAAAACTGTTCAAAATTGATGACGTCAAATTTTCAAACTCAATTTTTAGCAATTCTAGACCTCGTAGAGCAAAACAAAGACCACCATTAGACTCCCCGTGACGAGCTGCATCGAATCGATACCCATTCTATGCAAAAATATCAACTTTGAAATTTGACCTGACCTTGACCTGACCTCCACCAGAAAGTGACCTAAACCGTACCTGATGGTCTTATAACCAACACCATTGAGTTGGAAATGAAAAACTGGCTATAAAACATGCATCGCATAACCTTAGTAAAGTTGGGCTCATGTGGTGACCCTTGGTGACCTGTGACCTGACCTGGTATGACCAGTGACCTCTAATAGCAACATATGTACTAGACAACTGACGCCTTATCGCTGATTTTCGACAAAATGCGTTTTACTCGGTGTTATAGCGCTTTCCCAAGAAGCCCCGTGAACGGTGAAACATTTTATCTTTGAACTGACCTGTGACGTCATCGGTGAGGTCAATGAAATTTGGTTTCCTTCGACAAATTTGACAGGGCTATCGAACGCCCTTTGAATTTTCCGGATCCGTCCAGTAGTTTCGGAGATACGGGGGGGGGGGGAAATGCCCCCCCCCCCCACCGCGCGGAAGGTGGCTGGTAGGCCCACCGCCTGCCGGGTTAACGCCCGGCTGGTGAACCCAAGCGGCACCGGTATCCGCCTGGGGCGGGGGACGGGGTCAAGAAACGATTATGACCTTTGGTTGGGTCGCCATCGGCCGCTTTTTGCGCGAGTAATTTGCGAAAAAACATGACCCCTCCTCCCCACAAGTGCGAGGGTTAACCCGCGCCCCGCTGGGGGGGGGGGGCAGAATCTGCCCCCCTCCTGTTTTTCGCCAATAACTTCTAAACGCATTACGCCAGTGACGCCAATCTTTCAGTACCTTATCATACATCAATTTAACCCGCGCCCTGCTGGGGGGGGGGGGTGTTTGAACACCCCCCCTTGTGGTTTTTCGCAAATATCTCAAAAACGGCGGCGCGGAGCGCCGCCGTTTTTGGTACACCTTATCATACATTAATTCTACACATGTTGTGAAAATTTCAGACCAAGGTCATTCAAGGTCAGGTCACCAGGTCACTTGAAGTGACCTCACCTCATAAAAAGTTTCAATGTCTGTCATAGCTACACCGAGTGACCGATTGCTTTGAAACTTTCAGCGATTGCTAAGAGCAATAGCATGTACAAAATGTATATCTCAGAATTTTGATATCGATGACCTAAGGTCAGGTCAATTTTGCGACCTCCCCATTATAAGTCAATGGGAGAAAATTGAAATGCGCCTCTTTTGGACGAAAGACATTATAAACACTCCCAAACACCGAATTACAAGTGGTTTAGACACACTGAACATGAAAATGGTGTCCGTGACCCTTGTCTGTGCCCTGAGGTCATCTTAGGTCACGAATGGTATCTAACAGTTTTTCGCAAATAACTTTTGATAGAGGCATGCTAGAGCGATGAAAACGCCTTATATGTGCTCAGCTCGACGATACGGATCGACTGATATGCAACATGACCCTTTCCGGTCAGGTCATGACCTTGACCTGAGGTCAAATTTTCAAGTTGACCTTTCAAGGTCAAGTTATAGTTCATTCGATGCGTCTTGACGAGAGGAACACGATGCCGGTGAAAGTAAGCTCGTACAAGGCTTGGGTCAAAAGTTATTGCAGAAAAACTGTTTCCGAAAAAAATCGGCTATTTTTGCAGTTTTTGCCCCCTGCAGGCAAAACCGTTGACGTTAGGTCAAATCTGAGAAATTACTCAGAAAGGGCGTTAATAGGGCTATCGAATGCACTTTTCCGCGGCGCTGTAGCTCTATTGGTTCTCGAGTTATGCGTTGGCTTCTTGGAAATTTTCGACATTCGACCTGGAAATCGGCGAAATTTTGCCTTCAATGACCTCTGGTGACCTCACCTTTGAACTGACCAAAAATATTGACCGAAGTGATTTCGTCATTATTTTTTACGCTCTTTCGAACGCCGCCTTCCGCGTATCGCTACGTGGCCCAGGAGCCGAAATCCAGGACCCCCAGCCGGGCGCGGGTTAACAAGTTTCCTGAAAATTTGAGCGAAATCCGTCGGATTTTTTTTTAGAAAATGACCTTTAAGTGAAGTCATGACCGCCATTTTCGCCTCAGTTACGGCAAAATTTCAAACGCCGCTTATCTTCATTTTCATTGTTTCGGCAGCCAAAGAAGGCGATGTCTTGTGCAGGAGAAAGTGTCGCGAATTTAATAGGGTACGTTTCGGAGTGGAAAATTATGGAGAACATTGCTGATTTCCAACATTTATTTACAATAGCATTCCTTTAATGTGGTGCCCGTCAGGGTTTCTTTTAACCCGCGCCCCGTTGCGCTATTCAGCCATACGCGCCCTGCTGGGGGGGGGGGGGGCAGATTCTGCCCCCCTGTCTAACTTCCGAACCGATGGTTGTAGAAAGACGGGGAAAACGGCAATCGAATGCTCTCAACAAGGCGGATCTTAAGAGCCCAAAATTTTTTGCTTAAGTGGGTCAGAAGTCAGGTCAAGGTCAGGTCAAGGGTATGAAATGCAAGTTTCTACAGTATCGGCCTTGCACCGTAGTTGCCGAAGAATGGACTGAGACTGATTGCCCAAAACGTGTTCTTAGGCTACCAAGACAATATTCGTTGCATACAATGTCATTCAAAGGACAAGGTCAGGTCACCAAAAACAAAGTATAGAAAAGGACATGTGCGGCACATGTTTTATGGGTCATTTTACTCATAGAATTCAATAGGCACACTCAATAAGTGATATGGACCACCTCTGGATGAATTTCAGGTCGAGGTCAGGTCAAGTGAGGTCAAATTTTGAAGTTGGTTGTTAAGTCCCAAAAAGGTGCCTATCTGATGCAGTTTTTCACGACGAATCGAATGGTGCTATTTTTGTTTCCGTCTAGAAATTGCGTCTAGGTCTAGAAATTCCAAAAAAAAATCATTTTTCAAAAAATTTGTGTGTCGTGACGTCATAAAATTTTGATTAACTCCCACATTTTTGAACCGATTCTTCTAAAAATTGGTATGTAGATGCACATTGACCACTTCTCTGACATATATTCCGGTTTTTTGATACACTCAAAATTTTGGATTTTATAACTATTTTCCCAAAAAAATCAGTTTTTGAAAGAAAAAAATTTGGGCCAAAATCCAAAATTTTCAAAAAACCGAGATAGCCATTTGATAGACAACGTGGAATCACGTATAACCTTTTTTGTTACGTCTTGATTCCTTTAAAAATGAAGATGTTAGCGGCGTTTGAAATTTTGCCGTATTTCGGTATTGCGGTATTTCGGTCATTACTCATCTTAGAGCAATATTAGGGTCATCAAAGGTCAAAATTTGCCAAATGTCATTACATTTTTAAGAAAACATGCCATTGTCCAGGAACTATGATAGCTAGAAAAACGCATGAAAAAAACAATCGATAGCTTTTAAACTCTTCTGTTGATAAGGTCGTTATCAAAATTGACCTCAGGTCAACGGTTAAGCCCCCATAGGTCAAATATTGTGAAAAAACTGGTTTCTCTATTCTCTCTATCTCTATCTCTTCTATTAATGTCTATTAAAAGTATCTCTATTAACCCTCGCCCGCACATGCCATTTTCCCATCCTAGAACGCACATGGGGGGGGGGGGTGGTTGCCACCCCCCGCGCCATTTCGTTCCTGTTGGAGATAGAGCATAGCGGTAAAGACCAAAAAGAATCTTTGGGAGACGAATCCAATGATACCCAGTTTTACCTCCTCAGGTCAGTCATTGACCTTCCAGGTCAGGTCAAACTAAAAAATGTTGCTGTTTTGGGTCACCGTTGGATATCAAGTGCGCTGCTTATCAAATACCGATGACGATCCTGTTTTCTGGTGCCAAGCCAGCTAGAACCTCTTTGTCACACTACCCGACCAGAATTTTGCTGCTGAGGTCATTTCAGGTCAAGTTAGGTCAAGGTCAATTATATGTGTTTGTATGTCTGTGTGTGTCTGTGTGTATACTGATGTGTGCACCGATTGTTTTTGGGTCCATATTACATGAAATCATGATCTGAGAAGCTTTTACCAAAAATGTAGTCAAAAAACTTCACAAAAAGTAAATTCAGCTTGCCCAAAATGCAATTATCTTATATGACCTAGGTTGACCTTGACCCTGACCTTGACCCCTGTACATCGTCAAACAACATGTTCCATGATAGGTGGGAGGTAAGACTGGCAAAAAAGGCCGAAATCAGGGTGTCAAAAGCCCACAAGGCCCATGGCAAACGCAAGATGTTGAGAATTGGCCATTTGGGTCATGACATGACCTGAAAAACAAGGTCATATCTCCGAAACCAAAAATCACAGAACCTTGAAATTTTCAGTGGACATCAAGAAAGGATAGAGGAGCAGCTATACGAAAAATCAGCCTTCTAGCTCTAAAAATGTCGAGTGCAGAGCAGAAAGACTACCTGGGGGGGGGGGGTGGCAACCCCCCCCCCCATGTGCGGGCGAGGGTTAATAGCTAATAATTCTAGGTATCTCTTTCCAATCGAGAGTTATTGGCAAAAATCTGTTTCATAGCCTCGGATGATCTTGCACAAAAGACACCTTGGCCGTCACGGGTGGTCCAAATCATTGTGACTCTGAAATATTTGGACTGTTCCTATGCGTACACACGGATCTAGAGACATTTTCGTTTTTCTCCATTGACTTAATAATGGAAAGGTCACGCCACTGACCTGACCTTAGGTCACGGATATAGAACAAATCAGAGATATACAAATTATAGGCGCCCATAACATCATGCAATCCAAGTTTAAAACCTCTCACTGCGCCTGCACTGCACACTGCAGGCTGGACATGATTGCAAACTTTTTTAGGCTTGGTGAATTCACTTGACCTGGTGACATGACCTGGGGTCAAAAATTTCACACATTGTACAAAAAGCTACTCCAAGCGGTGCAACGCTACGCGCCGCGGTTTTTTATTCACACGCAAAAAAAAAACGCGACGGGGTGTTAACATATGCCTCCCCCCACTGGGTTAACCCCCCACGCCCCCACCCCCCACGAAGGTTAAGATTAGGAATTAAGATCTGAAAATCCCCACTGTGCATTGGTTACAATCATATACAAACAGAAGTGTCTTGACCCCACCGCACTACGCGCCGGTAGCAAAGGCACGCGCGGCGGCCCGGCCGGCCGGCCGACTGACCACCGCCCGGGGGCAGGTCAGGCGGCAGGGGCGGGGCCAGGCACACGGTGGAGTGGAGTGGGGTAGGGAGGGAGGGGCAGTGGCACCGGGTCCGAGGTCCGACCACCGTCCCTCGCCGCCTCGGCAGCGAGGCTGGTGCACATCAGGCTTTCACCCGGCAGTCCGGGGTTCAATTCTGGTCTCCGCCCGGCATCAGGGGGCGGTCGCGCCGCGGAGCGACCGCCCCCTCCTTCCGGGGGTGATCAGAATTGTTCCTTGGATTATCGGGTGCAAGTTGTGATGTGCATAGGCCCCGGGCCAGTAAGTCCGGGGCCGCGCACACCACAATCATATATTTATTTCAGCTGCATCCGTCCAAATTTTGGTAGCACAGTTAATATTCATGCCACGAATCAGATTCGATCCGTGACATGAATATGAACTGCGCCACCAAAATCTGAAGGGATGCAGCTGAAATATGTCACCAATGCGAACGGGACCCATACACACACAACATACATTTACGAAAAAAATGAATGTTGATAAGGCTACTCGTATGACAGCAGTTTCGTATGAAAAATATTATGCATAACTACTGACATAACTACTACATAACTACTGGCTGAGGAAGAAGAGGGATGACCGTATCGCTGTAAGACCGTATAGGTAGCTTAAAAGAAAACCCACATCATAACACTTTCTGTCAATTTACCCATATTATTTTCACATTTCTGGTATTTCGTCTTTGTTTTCCTCGAAATGTTTTTGAGGGTATTGGGTGAAAGAGGGTATTGATTCGATGCAGCTCGTCGCGGCGGGTCTAATGGTGGTCTTTCTTTTACGCTACGTGGTCTAGAATTGCTAAAAAATTGAGTTTGAAAATTTGACGTCATCAATTTTGAACAGTTGTTTCCTATAACTTGGCCAAAAAAAGAAGTATCGATCTAAAATTTGGTTTGTGAATAGGAGTTGATAGAGGCTATTACATAAAGTTTTCTTTTTTCGAAAATCTAAAAACTTTTGGGACTTTTTGGCTATTATGTCTATTTCCTTATTTATTTTGTAGGGGTCTAAATCTAAACATTTCAAAGTTTCGAGATAGGATTTTGGAACTCTGGTAATTCTACACCTTTATGTCTAACATTTTTCAGTATCTTCAAAGCTGTAGGCCTGTTAAACTGTAAAATTTAAGCCTGTAAAATTTTGGTCACAATGTGTTAAATGGATGCCCGGGAGGGTACTGAAAATTTGGTGTGACAATCGGCGCAGCGGTTCTGGAGATATATCGAAAAGTCTGGAACGGGGAAAAATAGCCCCCCCCCCCCACCCCACCTGGTAAAAAGGGTCAATGTTAACCCCCCCCCCCCACAAGGACGCGGGTTAATATTTCGTCCCAGACTAACAACTTCTAAGATGGATTGGAAACTTCGAAAAAAGATAGATGGGTGGTTATATTTTCAAGTTTACGATAAAATATTCGAAAAACAAATAGTAGTCTGATCTAACTTCTTAGCTAAAATCTGGCCACGTTTCCGTACTGAAACACTTATTGCGCCTCCGATCGGCAAGAACAAAGTCTATCAGAGAAAGCTCGCATGCCTGCACTACCTGAGGGCAATGAAAATATTTTTGAACTTTGAAGAAATCGCGAGGACTAAGTCCAAAGTGGGGCAGCCCTAATAACAATGCATTGGTGTCACAACAGATACAGTGCCCCTTCGGTGCACCGACCCACCTGGTAAGCCGACTCCTGTGGCGGGTCCCGGTGGTGTGTTGGAGCAGGGGCCACCATCGGTGAGCCAGTGGTTTTGGGTGAACCTGAAATAAAAGTACGAAGGAATAAATGCCAATCCCGCGATGTGCGTCAATTTCAGACATATTTTGCTCATTTCAAATGTAACAATTAACATCAATTAACTTATCTTTTGGTTTGAGGTGTTGGTGTGTTGAAGCAGTGCCGCCATCTCTTCTCTGGTGAGGTAAACCTGGAACAAGAACGTAAACAAATTATTATACGGATCAGCGCAGCCCTATGGCAGCATGACTATCGAAATCATAGCAAAGTCATCAAAATTTAACGTTACGTTTTTTTTTTTTTTGCAGATAAATACCAGCTAAACGTTTGACTTATCTTCTCTTCCACATGCGGGGCAGGAGGAGATTCCGGAGTTCGAGTCTGTTCCGTGGTGACTTGCCGATGGACGTTTGTCTGGTGTCAGCTGTATACCGGCGCCATACTCCCTCCTGTACTGCCGCACCTGTCGGAGAGAGATGGTACGGCGTCAACACACGCTGTAAGTGTGGCTCATAAGACTGATAACTCGCCAGTGTGTGAATGTTTCCCGGAGAAGCATATATCTTGTTCTCAATGCTTACTCAAATTTTAGAACATGCATTTTAAGCAAAACATGTTATAAACAAACAAAAATTAATTCTGACACGGGTTAGCGAGGAGCAGGTTTCCCGAACCCCTACGATAACAAAACGGCATCTAACTAAAATATAAAAACACAAAATTAATTATTTGAAATATGTAACAATTTCTTTGCCTTCCTGTATTCTAGCTTGATATCGTAACAATTTTAATTATGCCTTCTTTTGCTGAGAACACAGTGGCCTATTTTAGGACACAGCAAAACACGTCCATTGACAGTGCCCCGCCTCGTTAATCCCGCCCGACGATGTGGCTAGGGTGCAGCGCCTGAAGGCATACTGCGCCGTATAGTTACAATCCCATCAATAGATGTCGCTAGCGTACGACGCCTGAAGTTATGCTGCACCGCACGGCCACCACCGGCCGGTATAACACATAGAGCATTGGTCGGCGCTCGGCAGCCTTTTACATGCAGAGTTGGAGGAATATGACATGACAGCGAAAAGAAGGGATTGTTAAGCTGTGACATCTTAAATAAGCTGCCTTGCGCCATGCCATGTGCCGATCAAACTGGATTAAACTTTATGAAACACGAAAGTTACTCATTGTCAAATCATTCAACTACGTTTACCAATGATAAATCGTTTGTTTTTTAGCGTAACAAACCCTGAGTAACAAACACTTCGATAAACAAACAATGGCCTGATAAATCAAAAATCCTCACGAACCAAAATTGATAAATTCCGGCCATAAATGAGTTAACATACCGCCCTCTGCTTGCCCTTACCGTTCGGAGACAGTCCGTTTATAGGTCCGAGGTGGCCGGAGTTCGGACCACGGACCGGAATCCCGGGTCAACAGTGCAGCCGCCGGACGGGACTCGGCACCGGGAGACCGCCCAGACACACCGCGGACAAACACTGAAACGGTCAGAGGGTATCGCATTATGATTAGCCTAATTGATATCACTGGCCAAGGAGCAAAAGGGCTGCAATCTACAGTAACTATGATTGAGAGAATTTACACGCCTTCAGACACTGCAATTATAATTCAAACTCCATTTACGAAAGGAATCTTCTGAATACGGTATCCTTTTTATTCCCAATATAATTTACTGGATGAATAATGTATAAAGATACCTTATCACGCAACGCTGCAAAACTTTTATCCACGTCTTACGTTTGGGCTTACACTCATTAAAAAATACAACTTTCCTAGCTCATACACGCCACACATAACGCGATGTAACGTCGTAATTGTGAATTGTCTTGTGCTTACCTCGTATAACTGAAGTCCAAATTTCTTCCAGAAGCAGTCACCACGCCGGGAGCCCCCCGCCCGCACCGAGCGCCCGTAGCAAAAGCTCGCGCGCGCGGCGGACCAGTCGTGCTCCGGCCGGCCGGCCACCGCCCGTGGGCAGGTCAGACGCAGGGGCGGCGTCAGGTGAGCCGGGCCGGGAGGGCACAGGCAGCCACGTGGGGCGGGCAGAGGCGGCGCCAGGCATGAAGCCCGGGGCGGCAGCGGTGTTGGGGCCGAATATATGCAGACGTGAATGCTTCCGGGCCTTACGAAAATCACTTGCAAGACGTGTTCTATTCTCGAAAACACAATAGCATATGGTTTGGTTTTCTATGGGTGTACCTCTAAGGTTTAAGATTTTATCGAAGGTCATATATGCTCAAATTAATTGTATTTTTGCTCTGATAGGGGACGCCAAGGATTGTGCATTACCAGAGCATTGAAAGGCCATGGAGTCTCTTATTGGAAACGCTCCACAGCTACGTTACTAATTGCTTTCTCGGCTCTCCCCTCGCGCCCTCTCTCTCTCTCTCTCTCTCTCTCTCTCTCTCTCTCTCTCTCTCTCTCTCTCTCTCTCTCTCTCTCTCTCTCTCCTCTCTCTCTCTCTCCCTCTCTCTTTCTCTCTCTCCAAACGACCCACAATGACACATTATGCTATTTTAAAACGCATGATACCTACATCGCAGAAAACCGCTTAATTCGCCCTGAAGCAGATTTCCGACAGTTAAGTTAGGTACGACACATTCGTTGTTCGGCACAACACAGCACGACACGAACAGTACGACACGTTTGTACGACACGACTCAAACGGCTCAGACCACCCTTTGAGAGTGGTCAGTCTCTCAGGACTCCTGTCGTAACCCCACAATACAGTGATACAGTGGGCCGCGGAGGGGAAATTCCAGCGGGACTCCGTATAGGAGAACTTTAGGATGCACTGTGATATGATCATATTAGTTCTCATGGGCGTTTCCATATGCTCTCAGGGGTGGTTTCACAGCTGATGTTTTCACAGCTGTATACTTTCACATCTGTATACTCTCACACTGTATACTCTCGGTATACTCTCACACGTCTTCTCACAATTATATACACAAATGTTCTCACAGCCGATGTTCTCACAGCAGACGTTCTTACAGTCACAGTTAGCTGATGTCCTTACAGCTGATGTTCTCACATGTTACGGGTGTTTTCATGTTTTACAAGTATTTTCACTTCACGGCCGATGTTCTCACAGGTCTTCCCACGATGTTCTCACAGTTGACGTTTTCACAGGACTTCCAACGTGAACGATGTTGTTACCTGACCTCTTGGAGTGCCGCCCAGTGTCCTGGCCGGTCAGGTCAGGTCCCGCTGAGTGCCGACCGCTGAGGGACACGCTGGGTCAGGTCAGGTCACGGCCGTCAGCCGTCAGCTGAGGTCAGGTCAGGTCACAGCCGTCAGCTGAAGTCAGGTCACGGCGGTCAGCTGAGGTTGGCCTACCACGAGAGCAGTCCCAAACCCGGCTCGTTCACAATGGTCTGTGGACAAAAACAAAACAACTAGGTTGTTGACACAGGGCAGACATAACGTAAAATGACAAGACAACATGACATGAATTGAAACCCAAGGCACATCAAAATGTAAATGTGCAATTTAGAATGTCATCGAAACAAAGTTCAAATCCCATAGCCAACCATCAATCTGTCAAGGACCACCCTCGCTGAAGTATCTTGTATTGTGTTCTAGCACGAATTAACAGCAAGTACAGCACATTTACAGGTCTACAGCGGCTGACAGGTTCACCAATAACGACACCCAGTCGCCCTCTGTGACACCCAGTCTCCCCCGCCCGCTCTGACCGTGATGAGTTAGGTCGTGTGTCGCTGCTGGCCGGCGGCGGGGTCGGCGGGCGGCGCGGCCACGGCTCTGCCGGGGTCGGCGGGCGGCGCGGCCACGGCTCTGCCGGGGTCGGCGGGCGGCGCGGCCACGGCTCTGCCGGGGTCGGCGGGCGGCGCGGCCACGGCTCTGCCGGGGTCGGCGGGCGGCGCGGCCACGGCTCTGCCGGGGTCGGCGGGCGGCGCGGCCACGGCTCTGCCGGGGTCGGCGGGCGGCGCGGCCACGGCTCTGCCGGGGTCGGCGGGCGGCGCGGCCACGGCTCTGCCGGGCTCCGCTCCGGACCGGCCGGCGTCGTGTCCGGAAACGTCTCGGACGACACGCGCCGACCCCGGGCAGACGTCAGAGGTCAGAGACGGGGCAGAGCGCAGGGGGCAGGGGTCAGACTAGAACGGAGGTCAGAATTCAATAGTGACGACTCAGGATCACGGGTAAGAGGTAAAGGGTAAGTCAGCAGTCAGGGGCCAGGGGAAGAGCTATTTTCTCCATCTATCACTGTTTCAATCTCTCTTCACATTTCTCTCTCACGTTTTCAGCTGATGTCACAACGCACGACCGGACATTGCCACTGACGCCGCCGCGCCGGCGGGACCATCGGCCACGCTCCTGACGGCCGCGGCGGCCAGCCCGATCTCCGAGTCAGCGCGCGGCGCAGCTGATAGTCGCTGGGACGGCTCGTGGGACAGCAGATCCGACCGTGACAGCTCCGGCGCAGTAGCGGAACGTCCGGCAGTCGGCACCTCCAGCGGCCGACGCGTCATCGAGTTGGGGAAAAGACTAAGATCGCCATTGGCTCGTGTATTGTTGTTTTGCTGTGATTTGTTCGGCGTTATATAGTCCCACCGAAGAACTGCCTTGTGACCCAGTTTCGTTGATCGTGATCCAACCGGTGACGTCACAGGCCAGGTCAAAGGTCGCATTTTTCACCGTTTACAGGCATTCTAAGAAATGTGTTATACAATCGATTGAAAGGCATATTATTGAAAATCATCGATTGCAACTTGTTTGTCTAACACATATTTGGCTAGTTGAGGTCACTGATACCAGGCCTGGTCACAGAGGTCAGGTTACTGAGGGTCACAACTCACAACATTAACTAGTGTTTTGTCATGCATTTCATGGTCCATTTTACATGACAAATGCGATTATGTGGGCTAGGTAATCTTTGGGGTCAGTTTGGATTACGTTCTGGTAAAGGTCAGGTCAAATAAGGTAAACTTTTGATGTTTATATTTGTGCATAAAATGGGTTTCGAATCGATGCAGCTCATCACGGGGAGTCTAATGGTGGTCTTTGTTTTGCGCTACGTGGTCTAGAATGAGAAAAACTGAGTTCGAAAATTTGACGTCATCAATTTTGAAGTGATTCGCCATAACTTGGCCAAAAAAGAGATATCGATCTCAAATTTGGTATGTCGATGGGAAACGGTTGGGACTATAACATATGTTCCGTTTTCCGAAATTTATTTGGGAGGGGGATTTTTGGGTATTTTATCCAAGAGATTACTTTTTAATTTTTGAAGTCCTGAATCTAAAAATTTGAAAAATCCGAGAAAGCAGTTTTGTAGCCCTGGTAATTGTACACCTTTTATGTGTTGACATTTTTTTTCTGTGCCTTCAAAGCTGTAAGCCTGACAGTTCTTCCCGTGATTTTTTTGTGGTTGAAAATGGCAGAACACGACGTCATTTGAGGCCAACCTATCAGAGCCCTTAGGATTTTTTTGTCACAATGTGTAAAATTGATGTCCGGATGGGTCTTGAAAGTTTGGTGACGATACCTGCAGCATTTTAGGAGGTATCCACGGAAAGGGACAGGGGACCGTTTCGCTCCCCCCCCCCCCCATATACACCCGACGGGGCGCGGGTTAATTGTCACGCTTGTTCATGTGTCGCATAGGCGGCGGAACGGGGAGAGCACGGGGTTAGCCCTATGGGCGTTGCATGGAAAGAATGGGACCAAAAGTTGGCAGTGCCCCCCCCCCCCCTTCATCGAAGGTGTTCCGCCGCCACTGATGTGTCGTTAACGGTTTGCTGGATACTCGGAAATTAGCAGAGTAAGGAGTCAAATGTTCGAGAGTTTGCTCCTACACACATATAACTATGCAGCATTCGTTAAATCATCGCTCATCCACGGGGGAAAATCGATGTTATTTTTCATGTGCTTTGTCAGCTTGTGTCTGTTAGTAACGGGATATGCGCTTATTTAAATGAGTTAACTCTTTTTGACAGCACTGTGATACCTTGTACTGACATCTTAAAATCGTGTGGTGTTTATTGGAGCCGTCGTAACGATGGACAACATCGTAACGTTTTGCCAGTTCTGGGGAGTGTGTCAGGGAAACACAGAAATAATGGATAATACATACCTAATACATATTACGAAGACGGGGGCCGTTTGAAATAACCCGATTCGCTGTCAGGAAAAGCGGAGAATGGATAATACATAAGGCAGGCAGAGGGTTCGTTTCAAGGGTTCATTGCAGGTAGGGACGGGACTATGGGTGACATTCGGCAAACGACGGGAAGGGGAGACGGAAGGGTGCGACACTGAATCAAAGAAAAGAGGGTGCGGCATTGAACCAAGGTCGGAAGGGTGCGACAACCGAATCAAGGTCTGGAGGGTGCGGCACTCAACGAAGACTGGAAGGGTGCAGCACTGAACGAAGGTCGAGGGTGGAGAGTGTGCGGCATTAAACAAAACTCTGCGGCCGGAAGAGTACGGCACTGAACGAAGGTCGGAAGGTGTGCGGCACTGAACGAGAGACTTAAGGGTGCAGCACTGAACGAGAGACATAAGGGTGCGGCACTGAACGAAGGTCGGAAGGGTGCGGCACTGAACAAAGGTCGGAAGGGTGCGACAAAGAACGAGAGACTGAAGGGTGCGGCACTGAACAAAGGTCGGAAGGGTATGGCACTAAACGAAGCTCGGAATGGTGCGACACTGACCCCAAGA